>NC_092692.1:7752095-8052095 GCF_964275005.1 Diadema setosum | reverse complement strand
CATGTACTCTATGTGACTGTTGGTGACTGTTGCATGCATGCTGCGCTTGCACGTGGCTGGGAGAGTGCGGCAAGAACGCTAGGAATGCACCACCGGCACGTACGGTGGGCTGCAAATTCTTGGGGCAAAATTAGACTTCATTGTTCAGCCCGTCTAGTATTTATATATTCAAAATAATTCTAATCCTTCATGAAATCACGATAAAAATACTTCATATCTATATTCATAATACATTTAAGAAGCGTAATATGAAATATTTCGACCTTTTTTTTGAAATCCAAAGAAAAAAATGTTTTGAATAAAAAATTGATAATAAATAATAGTTCTTGACTCAAGTCTAAACTTCGTGCGTCTTCTTCCAGTTACCCCGCAGTTGCCCATGGAAACGACGCATAAATAATCAGCTGTTTGCTGAGTCATTCCTACCCTACTGCCTCTGTTCAAATTGAGAGCGATTGTGATTTTATCGGTGGCATTTATAGTTTCATGACCTAATCCAATAAAACGACACATTTAAACATCAACTGTTGTGACAGTTTTTGTCAGAATTTCCTATCAATATCACTTGTTGCCACGATAGTTTTCAGATTTCACTAGCTTCATTATCGAAGCTGTTCTGAGGCTGTTGGACATTTGAAAGAACTGCTTTGTAAGAAATCACCTTTTATTTATTATCTATTTCCACACACAAGAATTTTGATGACTTACATAATCTTTTAAAACTATTCTAATGTCATAATATTTCATGATGGTATGTGTTCTGTCTTTACATGGCAAGATGGGATTTTTTTTTCTTCCATCCAGGGTCAAAGAAGGAAGTGACAGGAAGGAAACCAACACGATAGGGAGGAAATGAAAAGGATAGAATGAAACACCTGCTCAGCGGGCTCTTTTTTATTGATTTTTACAATGGTGAATGCAGTACATCAGAATTTAAGTAAATTTACAGTTCTAAATAATTTATCATTTGAAAAATGAGCAAAGAAAATGGGATATAATCGAGTTCTAAATGAAAACTAAATTAGCATCGCCATTTAGATCTAATATTTACTAAAGAATAGCCCTGATGCAACCTTATTGTCAAGCTTTTGGTTGAGTTTCTTTAGAGAAACGAATTTTTGGAGCACTAACCCAAGTGAACAACCAAAAGGTTTAAAAAAAAATGATTAAACGCAGGTCTTTAGGTCTAGACCACTCCTGTCCATGAGCAAGCAACAGCCCCCGTGGACAGTGTCACTCTCGTCCTTGGCCTAGGCTAGGCTACTCGTGTCGTTCTCGCCATCATCAATGATCAACGTCATGGTCACACGAAATAAATTGCATCATCAAAAGGGTTCGTATATCATCACCAGAATCATTATGATCATTATCACTATCATCTCAACCACAGCAAAACCCTGAATATCATTCCCACCATAGTCACTCCCAGCTCACAAAAACACATCAGCAAACGTACAGACATCGCAGACTTTGTACTGTAGCTAACTACGTTAGACCAAGGAGCTATAGCTCCTTGGTTAGACTTTAGAGCAATGCTAGTTGTACTAAAATGAAACGGAGGTGGAAAACTAGTAATGAATACACGGAGATCATCAACGATGGCATTTTACCGTAGAAAAAATACACTGAACATCTTGCACCGCAAAAAAAAAAAAAAATTGAGGTAAAAAACTACGTTGAGGAAAACTAGGGTGAAAACTCGCTGCTTGGAAGACGAACGATGAAGACACTGTACGGTAAAAATGCACACGGAAACAAACGAGTGGGTACCATGGATGTTGTCGCACACACGTAGATATCTACATCGTGTTCAATCAAAAAACTCAACAAACACTCGAACAAAAACTCACCTCTAAATTGTTGCAAACGAGATAATCACTTCAAAAAATGGGGGAAAAACACTTGTGGTAGTACGATTGTACTCTAAGAATAACAGAGATAAGATGATACGAAAGCAAAAGAGAGAAAAAGAGAGAGAAATGGACAGGAAACCTGCAGAAGTTATGCCACACTCACTGGCACTAAAACGCAATTCGAAACACACACGCACACTGGTAATCAGATTTCGTCACGGACCCCCTTGAGGAGAGCGATATCACGCGTAAGTCAATAGCTAAAAGCCAATCACAGACACAGAATCAGACCGAGTGACTCATTATGAAAAAAAATCGTAAGGCTGTTGAATATTCATTAGCACAGTAGCCAATAACAGAGGCCGTCTCATGAAAACTGCCCCGTGTACAAAATGAATGGCAAAAAAAGTGTGTCAGAAAGAGTGTGTCAGATGAAGTGGGTCAGGAAATGGCGTAACCCAGTTGAGCAGGTCAGGTCATGCTCTTTTGTACGTACTGTCAATTGTCATTTCGCAGTTGTGCCCGTGATATCCATCCTGGCAGAGACATATGTGGCTACCGTCGTACTCCCGGCAGGTGGCTTCATTCTGGCAAGGGTTACTGTCGCATTCCCCTGATATAGGTAAAGGCAAAAACAAACAAACAAACAAACAAACAAATAAACACGTTTAAAACTGAGCAGACTTGAAGGAGGTTCCAACAGGTATTAGGATATTTTCGTTTACCGAAATAAACTGGCTGGTGGATAGTCATTGCCGATGATTTCTCGTATCGTCGTCAGAAAAAGTTGTGTTCACATGTAACCAATTATTCATGTTCGAGTATGATAGTCATCCACCGTTTTATCAATTGTCTAGTTGAAAATAGTTGATAACAATTATTTGCTGTTTGGCTTAAGGCTGGGACACTATCATTTTAGATTAAACTAATGTATCCTGTATGTTACTAACCAGATCAATCAACTATCTATTTCGCCGGAACGCCTTTAGGACCTATGTGGTGACTTGGGAAAATCGGAGGATGTTGTAATAGCCTTATCGTATCCGGGAATTGATAACATGTGCCACTCTCGACCGAACAGTTTGGAGTTAAAGTTCTATCTCATTGACATCTCATCCCCCCCCCCCCCCCCCGCAAAAAGAAAAATAGAGAAAAAGGTGCTTTTAGATTTCATATTTTGTCCAAAGCTGCTCGGAATAATTGGATGTTCATGACTCGGGGATCTGTCACATTCCTTCATGCAGGAACTGAGCGCACTCATGCGTGAAACCACGCCCACAAGATGACGAAGGTATGACGAAAGCCACGCCTTCACCTGACACTCTCCAATCATGGTGGACTCTTCACAAAGGCACATCATGCAATAACCGAGTATGGCATTGGCAGGCAGGTTCAGTGCACGAAGCCCCGGGCGGTTTTCAAACTCATACTTCTCCAACTTAAAGGGATGATACAGTACTGGTGGAGATGAGAATTGGGCTTTTACCTTTTTGCGAGATACAAAGAAAACACTTATGATATAGTACAGATCATAACATTTTAAGAGGAATTCAAAGTTTATTTGATGAAAATCAGGTTTAGAATGACTGAAACATCCAAAAACAAAGGAGGGAGAGGAGCACCCCCCCCCCCGACACACACACAAACACACACGCGCGCGCGCATTACAAAACTTTCCGCAACACCTGATCAAAACTAAGTGACACCCGCAGTCGCAATCAGAATGTTACCATCAATTAGATGTTATTTACAGTCGAAATATATTTGAGGATAAAACGCGAACACTTGAACCTTTTCTTTCAGTGACGAAAATTTCACGTTAGTGGTAATGTTTCTGATTGTCTTTATAACTACCGTCTGTGTGTGTGGTAGACTTATCGAAGATGCATATAGCGAATGTGACGTTCTGTTTCAGAATGCTGTGTATCTCCCACTTCAAAAACACACACAAACAAATAAACACATACGTACGCATACAAGGCTATTTTTTGGAGAATCATTTAAGAATGAATCAACAAATGGAAGAAACCTTTATCGAAACAAAATCATAGTAACCCGACAACATTTACTGCGATCTCCCAGGGTAATTACCAACACACAGCTAAAGAACCGTCATAGAGACAAGTTTCCATCCAGGAATATCCTATCAAACACACACACACACACACACACACACACGCACACACAGAACAAAAACAAAAAACAAAACCCAAAGCGTTGACTGACGAATTGATTATCATCTGGTTGAAGTTAGTTACAAAACAGTGATATTTGTATGCGGAAATGCCATTTTCCCTCTCTGAAAATTGTGTTCTTTGGTACATCAAATGGGAACCAATAATGGGAAGCAATCTCCTGGGATGATAATTGTTATCGCATTAAAGATGTTACATGCAAGTGCAGAATCTCACGTGATCTTACAATGGAAAATGAAGTACCAGAATCACAGCGCCTGTCCCGGACTTATTTCAAATTAACTTCCCCTATCGAAAATCCTGCCTGGAAGTGTAGATACACAATACAGCCATAACGAGATTTAAACTATAATGTTTGTGACCGCTCTTTTGCGAGGATATTATACATATAATTCATTACAGTTGATACACTGTATGTGACAGCAAACTAGTCATTACTACATGCATTTACGCATATAAAAGTAAAATGTCAATTACACTGAATCATATTTGTAATTCAATAATTGGTGCCCCTTAAACTCTAGTAATTCTTTGCAATCGTTTCCCCTGTATGTGACTGTAAGCGAATCGTTGCTCCTATTTACGCATCTAAAGGTGAAATGTCAATCTCACTTGGACAATGTTTAAAGGTCAAGTGGTGCCGCAATTCTTTGCAAGTTTTCAGGCTTTATACATTTTCCTCGCACAATTTATTAGCACCTTAATAGGTAGAATATCATGAATAGAGTGTGATATCTTTTGCCCTGCAGGTACTGCAGCTGTATTTACGTAGAGTAGTGTTTACTGGGGTCTTATCTGTTAACACTGATTCTTCGGGAATTCTCGCCATCTTATTTCACTTAGTCACTTTCCCTTATAATTTAGTTTAGGCTGACTGATATTGTGAATCGGATAGTATAGTATTGGTGGAGATGAGGATTGGGCTTTTAAGTTTTTGTGAGATACCAAGAAACCACTTATGAAGTAGTGCAGAGCATACCATCCCATAAGGGATTCAAAGTTTATTTGATGAAAATTGGTTTCGAAATGACTGAGACATCCAAAAACAAAGTAAAACAGAGCAATCGTAATAAAAGGTGGGTGCTACCCTTTATTCGGATCACACTGTTCTGGATATCTCAGCCATTTCAAAACAATTTTTTATCAAATAAACGTTGCATTCCTTTGGAATTACATTCTCTTTCACATTTCATAAGAGATTTCTCATTATCTCTCTCTCTCACACACACACAAATAGAAACCATAAGTTAGGTTTCAACCAAAACTATACCATCCCTTTCATGTTTTAGAGTCAAATATGACAAATATATTGCTGTACAGAGCTGACACTTTGTGCACAAAATCTGTAGTATGGCTTAGCCAAATGTCTTCCGGGAAAAGGAAGGGGGGGGGGGTGGTTGATAGAATCTTGAAGAATATTCGAGAGATTTTTTTTTTAATTGTTAAAAGTACGCCCCTCAAACTCTTGTCTGCTTCATATTCCATCACCTCCACACATACATGACAGTTGGGGGGGGGGGGGGGGCACGATCTTTCTAATACATTGGACCTCATCTATGGAACACTCTCCCACTCAACATACTGTAAAACCCTCCTCGAATCGTATTTGTTCAATAAATTGTAGCTTTGGTTAATTTCTATGTAATATTGGATATGGATTGGATTTGAAGGGTTGTACTATATGACACTCAGGATATCATGATTTGATTAGTATTTCCTTGTTGACTGTAAAGCTCTGTGCAGATCTCTGTTCAGAAGTATAACTGTGAGAGTTTGAGATTGATTGTCTTTACCGAATACTTATAGTTTTCTTTTTTCTTTGTCTTCCTTCTCTCAATTATTTTTGTTTTCATAAGCTGTTTTCCCCTTTGCTTGTTTTCATCAACTCCCAATCCCCTCTTTCTTTGTATTTAAGATACAGACAATAGTATGATACACACACATTAAAGTGGTATCTCGTATTATGATGAAGATTACTATGATTTGTGTATCACCGATCATTACCATAATTTCTATGTAAGAAATATGACTCATCTGCACCTTATGGGTATATCTTTTCGAGCTTTTCTGATATTTTTAGTATTTTCATCAGGATTTAGTAATGTTTTTTTTTTTATCTATTCGTCTGATCGTCTGTTGTCCTACAGCATCAGTTTCAGTTTCAGTTTAAGTCAATATATCTCCACTTGTATCAAAAAAGTATGACAATGTTAAAAATATCAACAAGACATGAAAATTAATGAGAAGTTAATAAAGTTAATAAAAGTTAATAATATATATATATATATATATATATATAGATATATAGATAGATATTATATATATATATATATATATATATATATATATATAGATAGATATTATATATATATATATATATATATATATATATATATTATATTTCATGACAAATATTTAAGCATAGAGGTGTAAGAGACCGTTGTCGATAAGCAAAATGATTGTATAACAATTATATCATATTTTAACTGAACAGAACGCATACACATAGAATGAATAACGTAAGCTTTCAAGTATTTTTAATGTGATTTGACCAAAAAGGATAACACAAGGTGGGTACAAAAGGACACACACAAAAAAAAAAAAAAAAAAAAAAACGAGAATAAGGGACAAGAATATGGGGTTCCCCGAATAGGGAAAGTAGAGAGAAGGAAAGAGAAGAGAAGAAAAGAAAAGAAAAAAGTGAAGAAAAGCGAGAATACAATGTTCATCAGTTGGGAGCTAATAAGAGCATAATTTTCAATTCTAGTGATACATTGCGATATTTTTTTTTAATAGGACGACTTAAAACTTTGTAAAGAAGAGTACTCTCGAGAATACGATCACGAACAGGACAAGGACAAGCTGAGAAATATCTTTGGAATCATTTCGTCCAAAGTCAATCACTGCAGTTTCAACGGGAAATGTTTGCTCAGTCAGAAAAAAAAAAATATATCATATTTGGAAGAAGCGAGCTACAGGAGCACACGTTCATTTTATACGATACTCATGACAACACTCTTTCGAGTATGCGGGAAGAGGAAAGGAACACAAGTGATTTCATTTCTAGTGCGATTAATTGCCCAAGTGCAGCGTAACGTGGTGACGTAGAGCCACGAAGGAGACATCTCACTAGCATTGTTGGATCTCCTGAACAAGAAATGTCGCGTGCATATTGCCAATGCGAGATGCATTCCAAACAGTTCCAATTTGAGTAAGATTGTGCTATATTTCGATAACAAAAAACAAAAACAAAATACCGTTCAAAATGTGTGTACAGGTTATCTCTGCTTCATTTATGGGTTGTATAGTAGAATATTGTTACGATCACACACTTTTCTCAAGTTCTGACAGACAGTATACATAATATTTTGTTACTAAATCATGTGACATGCATGTATACTCAAAGTACAAACTGTTCCATTCGCCTCACTCAAGTAAAGCTATATGTAAGGTTATATCTTTGGGACTTACCCTGTGCAGCGCTGGGGGGTGCAAAAAGTGCAAAGACCCCTAGGAAGACTAAGAAGAGATACATTTCCATCGATTTCCTACAGGATTTGCATCCGAAAAACCAGTGGATCTGGTAAATTTCTCCGCAGTACCTTTCGCAGTACACCGGGACGCCGGCTAGAGATAGGTGCGACTCTGAAGGAGCGACTTTACCGAATTCCTTTACGGGCTTGTTTGATATCAATAAATCTGCTCGGCTTCCACCAGCTTCCTCCTGCTTTCTGTACAGATTAACAACGATGTGGTGTGCGATAATAGCGTCTTTTCGCAGTCATTGAACCTGATCCTACACAATATTCAGGCAGGGAAGAAAAAAAAAATGATGAGGAATACCTATTGTGGAAAATATCAGACATCAGAGCTCGCAGGAATGCATTGGACCGCATAGCCACAAAAGAACTCGGCAAACCAAAGAATAAAGAGAAGAGGTGTGGTAGATATTTTATGTCATCATCATATGCTGATGAGAGATGTAACGCAAAATTTTAGAGCAAGCCTTCCTTCAGCGTGGTTGCCTCATAGAAACACAGAATTATGTGGAACCAGCTACCCTTTTATGGGATGGTACCGTAAGGTACTATATTAGCATTCTATTGACTTAAACTGACGTTGGTTATGTTGGCTTCGTTCTAAATGTTGTCATTTGGTTTGCACTCTGTAGACAGTTGACTGAATTCACTGCAGCCTTAATAGTCCAGGCTTTGCCAAGTTCAAATACATGATATACCTAAGTTGTCGTTTATATAACCTGTACATACTGTAGAGGATTATTGTTTATTTTCTTTCTTTCTCTTTTTGCAGGGTTAATGAGCTGTCATATAATTGTATGGATCTAAGTATCCATGAATCAACACGATGAAGCTACAAATTGTAAGATCAGATAACTATTGATTTATATCTCACATCGCTTTGTGTATGCCTTTTCATAGTCAATTCAAGATATATGGATGATCATTATTGATGCTCGGGTCTGATGTGTATAAATATCACGTATTTTATTCTCATGTAGGCTTATATCATCAGTGTCATTTTAATTTCATTGATGTTATCAATGAGTCTGGTGTAAACAACCGTATCAGCCTTCGAGCTGGTGGATTGTTGTTTTATATATGTCCAACAAAACCATATTGAATTGAATTGAATTGAATTGAACATTTTGGCTACCCTTATATTCCACTCATTGATATTTGAAGGGGAGCCGATTCATAATATTGTTCCAACCAGGTTGTGTCCCTATCTGTAGCATCTTTCCGCGTGACTGATTCGCCGTATATTACCTTTCAAAGTCCTGCTGCCAGAAACCGTGTGGAGTTATAGAAAAAAGTGTGGGTTCAGAAATAAATCGATGCCCAAGGGAGTAGTAGGGGCTTGAAGGTATTCCATATCGTGAATGCTTAGCAAAGACATGGCCTCTTTGACATCATTCTCGTGCGAAGGATTGATAAATTACTATCTAGTGTTCGTTCGCCTTCTCACATGGACGCAGATATTTAATAAGATCATTAAGTCGTAACAGAATGATCACATAAACACTGGTTGGCTGGAAGTGAACTAAAAATATCAGCAGTGTAAATAACTGATATCTCCACAGTAGTTGTTCAGATAGAATACAATATGATAGATCATTTTCAGGGATAGGTCCAAACTTCACATCGCGGTTAAATCGAAAGCCGATGGACGGACGGTCACTGATATATACGTGCGTGGTGTACTATTGTGTGTGCTTGTAAATATTATATATTAGTGATTTTCAACTGTATGTGTCTTATATTTGTGCTAACCTGTGTGTGTAGGTTTGCTCAAGAGGGTTTCTAGTCGCTCAGGTTCTAAACGTGCTGGAGGCACACACCCAAAATATGACATCGTGACAACGGGCAGACACGATCGCTCTGATCCTTGCACAAGGGGGTGCAGAAGTGGTCCGGAGTCGCCTGAAAGGGCATATACATACCTTTACTGGGATGCTTGCGACTGTGCTCTGAGAAGGCACACAGGGATGATGATGCATGTCGGCGCAGTGCCATAACTAATAGGCATCTTATAATGTCTAAGCTTCTCCAGAAGAATCTTTCTTCGGTTGAAGGTGTTCTAAGCCAGAAATTACAGCCACCAAAACAGTTGATTTTAAACAAAAGTGTTATACGCCTTGTGCTAGCTTGACCGTCAACCTAGAAGTCCATCTGACGTCTTCGCTTTTTCTCGTGCTGACCGCCACACGTCTGAGAACGCTGGGCAGTGGATGCACTAGCATTATAGCATTAGTGATACTAAATTTCACTTTCATAATTTTACTCGAGGATACATGTTTATGGGCCTATTTGCATTTTCGTATGCATGGAATTCTATGTTGTGTCACTTTACTTCGGTTTAAATTGAATCTAATCTGTCTTAAATGCAAATTATATTACACCAGGCTTAATGGTTACAGTCTGTTATTCAGAAGATTCGTTAACTCTGAAGAAAAAAAAAATCAAGGTTCGCAATTCTTAAGATTTTTTTCCATTTTCGAATTACGAACCTCATCATTTTCGTACCATCGAATCTTCGGAATAACGAACCTTATACATTTAATTCTAGGACTAACAAACCTGCGGAATAACGCCACAAAATTGTTTGACTAACAAACCCTATTCCGTTTACGGACTAATAAACACCGAGTGTGTGAGTTTCGGAATGATGGACCTTCGGAATAACGAATAACCCTGTTTCATCATCCGATTAACGAACCCTTTGAATAGCGAGCATCACGCCGTGTGATAATTATATACTCAATTCCACTTTACCGCAGATAACTTTGGTGAAAGTTCCTAGTATTGCAGATTTTACTCCATAAGAAATGACTGGTCTTCGACAATATAACCTATGTTGCTGCACTCATTGTTTAATCTATCTTGTCTTTCGTGGAAAGAGATCTCCCAACTAATATTCATTGACTGCAAAGCAAAATGAAGAAAAATGAAGAAAACACACAAAACACGGTTTACAGCGAGACTCGCAAAGATGAAACGATTACTCTAAACATCGTTTTATTACTACTTCTTTTTGCTGAAAATGCACTTTTTACAAACGAGATTATAGAACATATTGTAGATGTGATATTGATATATCCTTCCCATACCATGGCGTCTCTACCCGCATCACGTTTGCTACCTATTGCCTCACAGACTCAACTATACAACACCGCCACCAAGTCCACACTAATGAAGCCAACCGTCACCAAAAATCCTTACTCTTTGTTTTTATCTAGCAACTCCTACCCCAACACAACAATAATAACAAAAGTACTAGGGTCTTTTGTCACTATATTTGAAGACATCCTGGTAGGTTTGTATTCATCTTTGAAACAATGCCATACTGCTTGACAAATGAGCTAGCTCTTTGCATGATAAACAAACGTTCTGTCACTCAACTCAACGATATTTCTTCTTCTATTTCAAACTCCTTCATCCATTTATATCATTTAGTACCCTCACGTAGCTGATTATCCTTGAGAAAATAATGATATTGCAGAAGAAAAACAATCTTTAAATAGCCATTTACCTCATTAATAGAATTCACTATATAAAGATCTTAGAGGCGCATTTCTTTTCTTCAATGTTTAAAATCATCTTTAACAAGAGATGAAAATTTTCCTTGCAATATAAACCTACCTCTCGAAATACACCCTCGCTCAATAATTTACTTTCACATCACAAAGCTTCATAACCATACTTCCGCCAAAAGTATAGGCTTTTGATTGTCATAAGTTCAAACTATGGAAGTAAATCACTTTTCGTATATAATTAGAATAGAGCATCAAATTACTTAACATTGCTATTGTCTCTTATCTCCTCTCAATTCCCGCTCTCAATTCAGGTATTCCAGTCTAGGCACCTCGCATTCGTCTCTGTATAGTTTTACTTCTTTGCCTTCTTTTGTCTTTTTTTTTTTGTGTACTTGTGTGTATGTGTATGTGTGTGTGTGTGTGTGTGTGTGTGTGCTTTGTTCCTATTGTACAAAAGAAAAGAAAAGAAAAAGAAAAGAGCATTACAAGATACTATTTCGCCCCAAGCCGTTATCCCAGTCAAGTAAACTGCTTATCGATGAATGTCTCCTCTCATTATATATACACTAGAAAAAAGATGGTAGATTAACATTTTAAATGTTGTCATTTTTCCAACCTTTTTTTTTTTTTTTTTGGAAATCTAGCATTTTGAAAATGGTAAGTCTATCATTCTGAGTGTTAAATTTAACAGTAACAGAAATTTTGGAGGAGTGACAGTCCTTAATATGTTGATTCCTATTTTATTTTTGTATTCAAAAAAGAAATCCACTCAAAATTTTTATAAATTTCAAAAATCTAAAATTTCAAAATTTTTCGGAAAACACTTCTTGACCAGTCGTCATGAGTATTCAAATCAGCAAGTTGAGGATGTCATGCTCTAACAATTTCTAATTAATTTCATATACTGAAATCACAGAAGTACAATGACAAAAGGAAAATAAAAAAGAACAAATGCAACCACATAGTTTGGTATGAGAGTATGCTGTTACATGTATAAGTAAAAAATACTTTTTTTTTTTATTTCGTATATATATAACATACATGAAAAATTGTAAGGGCATGTCATCAACTGGTCCATTTTAATATTCATAAGGAGTGGTAAAGAAATGCTTTCCGAGAAAAAAAAATGAAATTTCAAAATGTCATAATTATCTTTTTTATTTCTTATACATTTTTTGCCATTTTTGGAACATTCTGTAGGGATTTTTTCCTTTCTTTTTGAGTTTATTTTTGAGGGGTGGATTTCCTCTTTAAAGGTGTACTGTACCTTAAAATTCGATATACCTGTTGTTTTGTTTTCAAGCAATCGTATTTAAGTACTATAATTTTTAGCTTGATGAGAATGTTGCGGTTGACTTGGCATGTTATGATTCATTTATTCAAGTGGAGAATAAAACAAAGTGAATCTGAAAATATCACAGGTTATGTCACATCCCTTTCATATCTTTACCTTGCTATTTATTTTCGTTGTCACGCACTATGGTTTTACAGTCCTAAAAAAAAGTCTACTTCTCTCTCTCTCTCTCAGACACAAACTGAGAGATAGAAAAAAAAAGAAGACGACGTGTGACCTTTTTCTCTGTTCTACTCCTTCAAAGCTAGCCTGTTTTTTTTCCTAACAGGATAGCTGGCTCGTGTTTTGCGTGCTTGTGCGTTATGTATTATGTGTTTGTTTTGGTCTTTTTCCATAGGCAGTTTGTCTAGTTTGTAAGTTCAATAAGTAGTTATTTTTACTAGGAGTCTGTAAGATAGAAGCTCTGCTTTTTATCAATCTTCCCATTTCCATCAATTTTTATTCTTATTGTCATGAAAGTCACAATTGCACTTCAGTTCAGAGTATTTTCCGGTATTACACTGTTATAATGATTTTTTGTTGTTGTTGTAATTATGTGTATCAAAATGACTTATTGTTATTGTATCTTTGTTTGTTCGAAATGAAATAAGAGAAATGAAGTGAAAAGAAACGAATTAATTTGTTTTCAATGAGCAACAGCGAAATAAGGAGACAGGTGAGGGAAGTTTATAGGAATTATTTCCTAATGACGTTTACAACGGATTTATTTACAATGATTTAGGCACTGTTTTGCCTTAGGTCTTGTCATAAAAACTTGACAGAATTTTAAAATTTATCGAATACAAGCTTTATCATTCAACTTAAATTTCGATTCAATATCTGAAAGATACTAATACATATTAAGTTTGACAACATATATTGCTATGTTGAAAAGTCTACGCAATTATGTAGGAAGAAACGTACTCCAATATTTGCTGCCACTTTAATCCCTAAAAACGGGATGATTCTGCAATATTTGCAAGACTTTCCATGCATTTTAATCGAAAGTTGCCCTTCAAACCGGTCAGAATGTGATACATCATTAAACGACGTTTGAAATTTTAAAAGTGTGACCTGAACGATTCCACCTGCTTCAAGTATCTCTGATGTTGCTTACATGATTATATAACTATGAAAATGCTTTTTAGCTCTCCACGAAAGAGATACTCTGTTTGTCGCACTTAATTTGGTATTTATCAGTTCGCATCATATCAAAACATCTCAGAACAATTTATCATCATGGCGATATTTCGTACCTTTTATCATTCTAGGATATATATATTTTTGGGCAGGCGTTTGATCATAAAAATATTGCTCAGTAGCTAATGTTTGACAGCATTGCTCAAAATAAGCCTCAAGCCACAAAGTTGAACAGTGTCTTCACATCAAAAAGGGATAGCTTAAGCTGTAAAATACATTCAAATAACAATAAAGAATAGTACCTTTTTTGCTTCGTACCTATAAAAATGTTATATATGATACATTGCTGCATCATGGTCGATGCTCATTGATGTTTGTTTGTTTTTTCTACTTGACCTCTTTCACCAATAAACCAATTTTATCGCTGGACCCGTTTTTTTTTTTTTTTTTTTTAACCCGATACGGACATAGTATGTGCATATATATTCATCGTATTATTATCTCCTCCTCCTCCTTCTTCTTCTTCTTCTTCTTCTTCTTCTTCTTCTTTCTGCAATGTGCAGAACCTCCCGAGAGTATACTCGTACCGGTATGGGAAGTCCCACAGTGTTCACAGAGTGTTCACATGGTAATTTTCTGTCTCACACTGTGAACTGATGATTCACAATATGTTCACACTGTTAACACGCTCGAATTTAACAGTGTGAAGAGATTTCACACTGTGTTAACAATGTGTTCGCATTGTGTTCATATTGTGGTCACACTGTGTTTCTCACATTGTGGGACATTGTGTTCTTTCCAGCAGGGATATATGCCATTACAAATGCACAGCGAAACAACGTGTTTCTTCATGTTCTGTGGATACAAAAACTTGTTTCCATTGTAAAGCTATTTACAAGCATTAGTGAACATTACATTTGGTACGAGAACATGCTTTGTTTTTCAATAACTGAAAATTTGTAAATGAGAACTCAGCTGTCTAAAGTAAAATACAAAGAAATTCTCAAGAAGGGGTTTTATGTAGATAAATGTAGCGATTGATTAAAAATTGAATATACTCGGTGGTCAAGTCGACCTTGATATCATAGTGTAGATCCAATCAAACCAGATAGGGAGTGTCATTTAAGTCACTCTGAGAATAAGAAAGTTATGAAACTTTGATTTTTATACGTTCCCTTAGAAGGGTCATATCGGCGATGGTCGCATGCAATAAAAGTTACACGAGACGATTAAATCATGCCCTCGCAAGATTCTTTTTCGATTGCTCACAAATCTTTACTAAATCTCTTTTTTTAACATCATGAACGAAGTCACCATTTGCATAATGTTCAGAAAAATTAACGGTGATAACTGTGTCAAGCTAGGAGCGGTCATAGTTGCTGAACAATTTGGCAAGAAGAGTGATTTCATAAAATCTGCATGTAAAAGCAAATGAGTGTTGTGGGGAGATTACGCCATCATCTCGTCTGATTATAGTATGATGAATTTGATTGAAATTGTTATCAGTATTGAAGGGGCTGAATTCAAATTCCAGTACTCTTGGATCTTCGTACAGTCCACATGATATTTGGATTGTCCTGTTTAAATCACATAACTATTCTTACAGTAGTCAATTCGAGCAAGGTGTATAGTTTAAGGAATCTACTGGTACTTTACAATAGCATGAAACTGTAACTGGTATACTGCATGAAATGTAACGTTCGGGCAAACACACATGTTGAGCTTTTTACATGTACAGGGATTGAGAAGTATATAACACTCAGTGTGAATCTATCATGACGTTGTTTCTTTTAATATTTCGAACAAGGGCACTCGTCGCGTCCAGCCGTTTTTTCAGTTTGTAGCATACCACGCTCAGCACAGAGATTACAAATAGCGCTCCTGCGCCTGTACCCCAGAGGCTATAGAGGTAAACTTTGCTGTCCGATTCGGCTGCCGCTCCGTAGCTGTTAACGTCTCGATCTCCAGCCACAAGCCGCTGTGAGTAGGGTCTCCGAGCTAATAGATTGGAAACAACAAAACTGGGTTCAATGAAAAATTAAGCTGGAAGTAGGTAGGATATCATTATGTTGTTTACAATAAAGATACCGGTGATGTACTAAATTTCTGAAGCACTTACCAGTGCTACAAGTCACTATACACAAAAATACAACGGAATAAACGCCCATTCATAGAACAGCAAAGTATTAATGCACATAATGTTTAGTAAAAAGATACTAACTTTCGTAAATTTAATGCCACAAAATTGATTAATATGTACAAAAAATCGAGGATTTAAGCTACAAAGTAGTCCCATAAAGAGATCTTTGTACATAACGTAACATGCATTTTCCACTGGGAAAAAAAAACCAAAAAGAAAAAAAAAAAACAACAACAGCACTTTGCCAACTGAATGCATTCTTGGTGGCGATTTTCTCACGTCTTTCAAAGCTGACGCGTCCTTGGAATCCAGTCTTGGAGACCTCTGAATCAGACACGAACACGATGAGGAGAAAGTTCCCGGTGGAGCGGACTGGACCCCCGAAGTCTCGACCACATCTCTTCTCTCCGATCAGAGGCGCTTCGGTTGTGCTTCCATCGTACACCTGCAAAGGAAAATGTACAACTAAACAAGAAATTGCTTTTGTGATGCGTAGTATTGTCAACTTCACGTATTTTTCTTTGTTACCACATTGCATTGATGTTGTGTTATTTTGTATATGAAAATGTTGTTGGAAATGAAATAAATGAAATGAAATGAAATGAAATGTTCGCGTGCATTTTAATTTCGTGATTTTTACGAGAGCCAAGATTCGTGAAATTAACATGCACGCAAAGGCTCTTGTCTACACTGTATGCATTGGATGTCAGAGGCACTTCGCGACGATTTCATGCCGTGAAAAAGGCCGTCGGCTCCAATTCGCGAAAATTTCATGCCGCTAAAATATCATGGTTTACAGAATATTTCGGAGCACTTCTTGTGGATACATTAGTAACACAGAGAGACACTTCATTAATCAATATACTCTACACTGTGCATATATGGAAGAAAATAACTACGTTTCTCATGATAGTGGGTTGTGAGCTTGATATGCAGAAAAGGACTGCACACAGCACAGTTGTTGTTTTTTTTTTCTTCATTCTTTTCAATCCGTACTGATGGATGAATGTGTTGACTTAACACCACGCATACCCAGTTTTCAATAAAACGGGACTAAGAGGAGGGGTGAGGATTGGGGTCATCCTGGAAGCTATTTTTGATGTCTCGCCCCAAATGCACCAAATTTTCTCTTTGACTTTATCATTTTGATTCATAATGGAAACGTCGTGGTTTATCTCAAGTGTCTGGTTCGAGTCTTTTCCAGTGAATTAAGCATTTATAAGGGCTTTATGTAAGCATCTCCTCGGTTAAAGATAGTTGTCGTACACTAAAAAACGACAAACGGAAACGGGAGCTCACTCTCCAGGTCCTAAATGAGCAGACATCTCAACACAGAGAAAAATCGCGTTCAAGGGGAATAACCACCACCGATGGGAACTTCTGCTGTTATAAGATAGATCTTTAATTGTTTGTTCAATGGATTAGTAGCGACATATCATTGATTCTAGAAAATCACAAACAAGTTACAATCAATGTCGTCAAAAGGAAGGGTACGTGATGTATCGCAACACATAACCTTTGACCCTCAGTTTATAGTATTTTTACATCAGCAGTTTCTTCATAGAATGCTCAGATCCTGAGCCTGATCAAAATCCATGCAACACTGCCACTACACCCATGGTGCAAGGAGTGAAATACCCCAAGCCTCTCTACACAACAGAATTCCAACACGCCTACCGAAACAATGTTTACAAAGGTGAATCCTCACTGAGAGTACATGCGTATTCTTCTGACTCATATACCGCATGTCAATACGGAAGACGTTTATTTGCATAATCTTGTCTATATTCACAAATCGCATGCCTTCCTATGTCTGTTTTTTAATCACATTTCTGTTTACATCAAATTTCGAATAGCTTTGAAGTGCATAGAATGATGGAAACATCGACGAGTCTTCGTCTCATTGTGCTCCCACCCCCACTACTATCCCCAACGTGCTATCTCTCTAGATTCAATTCATTTTATTTTCATACTTCTCATTTATGAACATTACAACAGAAACCAGACAAGTTCTTTTACCTTGTGAACAATGTGCAGAAAACAAACAATATACATGGTGATAACACAGTAATTACATGTAATGATAACTGGTCAAAATTGAAATCGAAATGGGGTTGATCAAAGAGAAGTATGACGGGACCTACATGAAAGCTAGCTTGTTTGGCTGTAAGCCCCGAGTAATCAGTGTTTGTGAAAAAGAAACGGAGAACGGATAGAAGATAAGACCAGAATGATGATGTAAGGTTGCCAAATTTTATGTAATAAAAAAGATGAAGAAAAACAAACAAATCAGATCAATGTTATTACGAGATTCTCACTGCTCAAATAGAAACTCCACAGAATAAATATCCACACTTGCATGAGTGCAATAGTTAAAAAGTGGGAAACACGACCCCTGCTGTGAGATTCATTAGTTATTCCATACATGAACACTACTTTCAACTACGATAAATGTTTAAATTTAACTAATATCTCAAGGCTTTCGGATAATTTCACTGAATTTTAGTTCAAAGAGAAGATATTGCGCGTTATTAGAGTTACACTTACTCTAATACTGCAAAAACAAAAAAAACTAGACTCGGAATTTGTCAAGACTGACAAATTAGGTGATCCGATTTTTTTTTTTTAATCAATGATTCGAGTCCTGATCGCAATAGGCATGACCATGTAGATTTTATCTGTGTTTAGAGACATTGGCCGTGTGATATTTGGATTCTCATTTAGAAAAGAGAGTGAGGTCTACCATCTTTGGTACCAAATTCGGTATAAACCAGGGAGGTACCTCCCTGGTATAAACTATAACGAAGATACAGAATGAAGTACATTTGACCATTGACCCAACTTTGCACAGCCAAGATGGCATCTGAGCAAAAAGTGGTTATTTTGTGAAATGATCCTTGTAACATGGTCTTTACGTGTGCAAAATATGGGAAAGATAGGACATGTATTCACCAAGATACAGGTTGAAACATTTATGACCTTTGACCCTAATTTACATACCCAAGATGGTGTCTGATCAAGTAGTTGTTATTTTATGAAATAATGTACGTGACATGAACTAAACATGTGCAAAATATGGGCGTGATAGGGGCTGTTTTTCTTGAGTTATTGCAAAGAAAGTTGTAGAAAGAAAGAAATATCTCAATACATCGAAGATAAGTTTGATTTCAACCAAGTTTCTTGACGTGATCTCGGCGTCGTATGAAAAATTGGAGGGTATAGTCACGATAGCCCAAAGTCTGAGCTACAACATATTAAAATCTGGGAGAAATTCACAGAAGAGTAAGTGAGCTAGTGTTCGATAAAGACCGTCATGTCAATTTTCATTTCCAGAAAAATTCCCTCCCATAGAGATAACACGTAAACTGGTTAAATTTGACAAGGTTACATTATATCTAATTTCACGAGGTGAAGACATCATCCGATTAAAACTTTGATTGAACAAAACTTAAAGAGTATTACATTGGCTACAACATACTAAAATCTGGAAGAAATTCACCAAAGGGTAATTGAGTTAGTCGTCGATAAAGACAATCATGTCAATTTTCACATCTAGAAAAATTCCCTCCCATAGAGATAACACGTGATAATGAAGATAAAGAAAGAAGTACATATGACCTTTGACCCTACTTTGCACAGACAAGATGGCGTCTGAGCAAAAAGTGGTTATTTTGTGAAATGATTCTTGTAACATGTTCTTTACGTATGCAAAATATGGGAAAGATAAGACATGTATTCACCAAGATACAGGATGAAACATTTTTGACCTTTGACCCTAATTTACATACCCAAGAAGGTGTCCGATCAAGTAGTTGTTATTTTATGAAATAATGT
The DNA here is from genome assembly GCF_964275005.1 of Diadema setosum. Taxonomy (NCBI): domain Eukaryota; kingdom Metazoa; phylum Echinodermata; class Echinoidea; order Diadematoida; family Diadematidae; genus Diadema; species Diadema setosum. Next base: position 8,032,546 of record NC_092692.1, on the reverse strand, counting down.
ACGTGACATAAACTAAACATGTGCAAAATATTGGGCTATTAGAGCTTGTTTTTCTTGAGTTATTGCAAAGAAAGTTGCAGAAAGAAAGGAATATGAAAATACATGGAAGATAAGCTTTAATTTCAACCAAGTTTTTGGGCATGATGCCGACTCCGTATGAAAAAACGAAGGGCACATTTACGATAGCCCAAAGTCTCAGCTACAACATACTAAAATATGGGAGAAATTCACCGAAGCATAAGTGAGCTAGTGCTCGATAAAGATAGTCATGTCAGTTTTCATTTCCAGAAAAACTGCACTCCCATAGAGATAACACGTAAACTGGTCAAATTTAACAATGTTACTTTTAATCCATTTTTACGAGATGATGCCGTCATCCAATCAAAATGTTGTTATTATATTACCGAAAGACCATTTAATAAGCTACAACATACTGAAATCTAGGTGAAAATTGGCAAAGGATTAGTGAGATACGCTCGAATGAACTTAAAATTTGATGACGTCATTTTGAAAATTTACTTTTTTTACTTTATTAAGAAATTTGATATCTTTTAATCATTTTTTCAGCATCGTCAACCCATGAAATGACATGTACAACTCATCAGCTTTCAGAATATGTAAAGAAAATGGGGGGTCACCGTCCATCCTGACGAGTAAAATCGGATTTGAAATTGGCGGTTTTTTGGCATTGTTGGACTGTATATCGCCATTGACGCGCGCGCGGAATTTCAACTTTGACGGGTCTGTATGACGTCATATTGAGTCGGATTGACTTGAAACTTGGTAGAAATATTCCTTGACATTTCAGGCATCCGATAAGTGTGAAAAAACGGGAAATTTCTATTGCATATGAGCTGTGCGTGCGTATATATGCGCGCGCGTACGCGTCCGTCCAATTTTTTCAATTTTTCAAAAAATGCTCCAAATGGTCTGAAACGTGTGCAAAAAAATTTTGAGCTCGATTTGAGCATACAAATATTTCTACGCGCGCGTACGCGCACGTTTTAAGAGAAAATATGAATTTTGAGAATATGAGTAGAATCCGCATAACTTGAAATATATGTGACGTAAATTTCATTGAAAAACTCCATTCCATTAATGAGATATGAATGAAAATGTGTTTTCATATAATGACGTCATAGTGACGTCACGGTCGACTGATCACTATGATTTTATTTGACCCGTCGTCTTTGGGACATGATACATATATGGTATAATTTTGACATTGATAGGAAGAACACTTTCTGAGCTAATCGATACACAAATTTTGTCCAGAAACTAGAGATTGTAATTTGTCATCAGTGACAAATTAAGGTGATCCGATTTTTTTTTTAATCAATGATTCAAGTCCTGATCGCAATAGGCATGACCATGCAGGTTTCATCTGTGTTCAGAGACATTGGCCGTGTGATGTTTGGATTCTCATTTAGAAAAGGGAGTCATATCTGCCATCATTGGTACCAAATCTGTATACACTATAACGAAGATATAGCAACAAGTACATATGACCTTTGACCCCACTTTGCACAACCTAGATGGCATCTGAGCAAAAAGTGGTTATTTTGTGAAATGATTCTTGTAACATGGTCTTTACGTGTGCAAAATATGGGAGAGATAGGACATGTATTTACTAAGATACAGGATGAAATATTTATGACCTTTGACCCTAATTTACATACCCAAGATAGTGTCCGATCAAGTAGTTGTTATTTTATGAAATAATGTACGTAACATGAACTAAACATGTGCAAAATAAAGGGGTGATAAGGGCTGTTTTTCATGAGTTATTGCAAAAGAAAGTTGCAGAAAGAAAGAAATACCTCAATACATCGAAGATAAGTTTGATTTCAACCAAGTTTTTTGACGTGATCCCGACATCATATGAAAAAAAAAACAAAGGGCATGCAACGATAGCGCAAAGACTCAGTTACAACATATTAAAATCTCAGAAAAATTCACCGAAGGGTAAGTGAGCTAGTGCTCGATAAAGACAATCATGTCAAATTTCACATCTAGAAAACTTCCCTCCCATAGAGATAACACGTCATAACGAAGAAACGGAAAGAAGTACATATGACCTTTTGACCCCACTTTGCACACACAAGATGGCATCTGAGCAAAGAGTGGTTATTTTGTGAAATGATTCTTGTAACATGATCTTTGCGTGTGCAAAATATGGGAGAGATAGGACATGTATTCACTTAGATACAGGATGAACCATTTATGACCTTTGACCCTAATTTACATACCCAAGTTGGCGTCTGATCAAGTAGTTGTTATTTTCTAAAATAATGTACGTGACATGAACTAAACATGTGCAAAATATGGGGGTGATAGGATATGTTTTTCTTGAGTTATTGCAAAGAAAGTTGCAGAAAGAAAGAACTATTTCAATACATCGAAGATAAGCTTTAATTTCAACCAAGTTTTTTGACGTGATGTAGACATTGTATGAAAAAACGAAGGGCACATTGGCGATAGCACAAAGTCTCAGCTACAACATATTAAAATCTGGGAGAAATTCACCGAAGCATAAGTGAGCTAGTGCTCGATAAAGATAGTCATGTCAATTTTCATTTCCAGAAAAACTGCACACCCATAGAGATAACACGTAAATTGGTCAAATTTGACAAGATTACATTCAATCCATTTTTACGAGGTGATGCCGTCATCTAATCAAAATGTTGTTATTACATTAATGAAAGAGCATTCAATAAGCTACATCATACTGAAATTTCGATGAAAATTGGCAAAGGATTAGTGATATACGCTCGAATGAACTTAAAATTTGATGACGTCATTTTGAAAATTTACTTTTTTTACTTTATTAAGAAATTTCATATCTTTTAATCATTTTGCCAGCATTGCCGCCCCATGAAATGACATGTACAACTCATCAGCTTTCAAAATATGTAAAGAAAATGGGGGGTCACCGTCCATCCTGACGAGTAAAATCGGATCTAAAATTGGCGGTTTTTTGGCATAGTTGCACAGTATATCGCCATTGACGCGCGCGCGGAATTTCAACTTTGTCGGGCCCTTATGACGTCATATTGAGTCGGATTGACTTGAAACTTGGTAGAAATATTCCTTGACATTTCAGACATCTGATACGTGTGAAAAAAAGGGAAATTTCTATTGCATATGAGCTGTGCGTGCGTATATGCGCGCGCGCGTACGCGTCCGTCCAAATTTTTCAATTTTTCAAAAAATGCTCCAAATGGTCTGAAACGTGTGCAAAAAAAATTTGAGCTCGATTGGAGCATACAAATATTTCAATGCGCGCGTACGCGCATGTTTTAAGCGCATAGATGAATTTTGAGAATATGTGTAGAATCAGCTTGACTTGAACTTTATGTGACGTAAATTTCATTGAAAAATTCCATTCCATTAATGAGATATGAATGAAAATGTGTTTTCATATAATGACGTCATAGTGACGTCACGGTCGACTGATCACAATGATTTAACTTGATCTGTCGTCTTTGTGATACGATACATATATGGTATAAGTTTGACATTGATAGCAAGAGCACTTTCTGAGCTAATCGAAACACAACTTTTGTCCAGAAAGAAAGAAGAAGAACAAAGAATCCGTACAGATACAGAAGGTGATCCGAGAGGATACTCGGATCACCTAAGAATCCGTACAGATACAGAAGGTGATCCGAGAGGATACTCGGATCACCTAATGAAGCTAAGCTTTGATTACTTAAGCCGAGTTTTTCGACGTGCTTTTGACGTCGTATGAAAAAACGGAGGACGTATTACGATAGCGCAAAGTCTCAGCTACAACATATTAAAATCTGGGAGAAATTCATCGAAGGGTGAGTGAGCTGGTGCTCGATAAAGACAATCATGTCAATTTTCACATCTAGAAAAATTCCCTCCCATAGAGATAACACGTCATAATGACGATAAAGAAAGAAGTACATATGACCTTTGACCCCACTTTGCACAGACAAGATGTCATCTGAGCAAAAAGTGGTTATTTTGTGATATGATCCTTGTCACATGGTCTTTACGTGTGCAAAATATGGGAAAGATAGGAGATGTATTCACCAAGATACAGGATGAAACATTTATGACCTTTGACCCTACTTTACATAACCAAGATGGCATCTGATCAAGTAGTTGTTATTTTATGAAATAATGAACGTGACATGAACTAAGCATGTGCAAAATATGGTGTTGATAGGGTATGTTTTTCTTGAGTTATTGCAAAGAAAGTTGCAGAAAGAAAGAAATATTTCAATACAACGAATATAAGCTTTAATTTCAACCACGTTTATTGACGTGATCCCGACATCGTATGAAAAAACAAAATGCACATTTACGATAGCCCAAAGTCTCAGCTACAACATATTAAAATCTGGGAGAAATTCACCGAAGCATAAGTGAGCTAGTGCTCGAAAAAGACAGTCATGTCAATTTTCATTTCCAGAAAAACTGCACTCCCATAGAGATAACACGTAAACTGGTCAAATTCGACAAGGTTACTTTCAATTCATTTTTATGAGGTCATGCTGTCATTCAATCAAAATTGTGTTATTACATAACTGATAGAGTATTAAATAAGCTACAGCATACTGAAATCTGGGTGAAAATTGACTAAGGATAAGTGAGATACGCTCGAGTAAACTTGAAATTTGATGACGTCATTTTGAAATTTTACTCTTTTTGATTTATTAAGAAATTTGATACCTTTTCACCTTTTTTTCAGCATTGCCAACCCATGAAATGATATGTTCAACTCATCAGTTTTCAAAATATGTCAAGAAAATGGGGGGTCACCGTCTATCCTGGCGAGTAAACTCGGATTTAAAATTGGCGTTTTTTTGGCATTGTTGCACTGTATATCGCCATTAACGCGCGCGCGGATTTTCAACTTCGACGGGCCCGTATGACGTCATATTGAGTCGGATTGACTTGAAACTTGGCAGAAATATTCCTTGACATTTCAGACATCCGATCTGTGTAAAAAAAGTGGAAATTTCTATTGCATATAAGCTGTACGTGCGTATATGCGCGCGCGCGTACGCGTCCGTCCAATTTTTTCAATTTTTCAAAAAATGGTCCAAATGGTCTGAAACGTGTGCAAAAAAAATTTGAGCTCGATTTGAGCATACAAATATTTCGACGCGCGCGTACGCGCGCGTTTTAAGAGAAAATATGAATTTTGAGAATATGAGTAGAATGCGCATAACTTGAAATATATGTGACGTAAATTTCATTGAAAAATTCTATTCCATTGATGAGATATGATTGAGAATGTGTTTTCATATAATGACGTCATAGTGACGTCACGGTCGACTGATCACTATGATTTTATTAGACCCGTCGTCTTTGGGACACGATACATATATGGTATAAGTTTGAAATTGATAGGAAGAACACTTTCTGAGCTAATCGATACACAAATTTTGTCCAGAAATAAAGAAGAAGAAGAAGAACATACAAAGAATCCGTACAGATACAGAAGGTGATCCGAGAGGATACTCGGATCACCTAATAAAGAAAGAAGAAGAAGAAGAAGAAGAAGAAGAAGACCCAACAAAGAACTAGACTTGGAATTTGTCAAGACTGACAAATTAGGTGATCCGATTTTTTTCTAATCAATGATTCGAGTCCTGATCGCAATAGGCATGACCATATAGGTTTCATCTGTGTTTAGAGACATTGGCCGTGTGATATTTGGATTCTCATTTAGAAAAGAGAGTCTAGGTTTGCCATCGTTGGTACCAAATTCGGTATACACTATAACGAAGATACAGAATGAAGTATATATTTGACCATTGACCCAACTTTGCACATTAGCAGCCAAGATGGCATCTGACCAAAAAGTGGTTATTTTGTGAAATGATTCTTGTAACATGGTCTTTGCGTGTGCAAAATATGGGAAAGGTGGGACATGTATTCACCAAGATATTGGTTGAAACGTTTATGACCTTTGACCCTAATTTGCATACCCAAGATCGTGTCTGATCAAGTAGTTGTTATTTTGTGAAATAATGTACGTGACATGAACTAAACATGTGCAAAATATGGTGGTGATAGGGTTGGGTTTTTTTTTTTTTGAGTTATGGCAAAGAAAGTTGCATAAAGAAAGAAATATCTCAATACATCGAAGATAAGCTTTAATTTCAACCAAGTTTTTGGACGTGATGCCGACTCCTTATGAAAAAACTATGGGCACACTTACGATAGCCCAAAGTCTCAGCTACAACATACTAAAATCTTGGAGAAATTCACCGAAGCATAAGTGAGCTAGTGCTCGATAAAGATAGTCACGACAATTTTCATTTCCAGAAAAATTCCCTCCCATAGAGATAACACGTAACCTGGTTAAATTTGACAAGGTTACATTATATCCATTTTTCACGAGGTGAAGACATCATCCGATTGAAACTTTGATTGAACAAAACTTAAAGAGTATTACATTGGCTACAACATACTAAAATCTGGAAGAAATTCACTGAAGGGTAAGTGAGCTAGTCGTCGATAAAGACAATCATGTCAATTTTCACATCTAGAAAAATTCCCTCCCATAGAGATAACACGTCATAATGAAGATAAAGAAAGAAGTACATATGACCTTTGACCCTACTTTGCACAGACAAGATGGCGTGTGAGCAAAAAGTGGTTATTTTGTGAAATGATTCTTGTAATATGGTCTTTACGTGTGCAAAATATGAGAAAGATAGGACATGTATTCACCAAGATACAGGATGAAACATTTTTGACCTTTGACCCTAATTTACATACCCAAGATGGTGCCCGATCAAGTAGTTGTTATTTTATGAAATAATGTACGTGACATGAACTAAACATGTGCAAAATATTGTGGTGATAGGTCTTACTTTTCTTGAGTTATTGCAAAGAAAGTTGCAGAAAGAAAGGAATATGAAAATACATGGAAGATAAGCTTTAATTTCAACCAAGTTTTTGGGCATGATGCCGACTCCGTATGAAAAAACGAAGGGCACACTTACGATAGCCCGAAGTCTCAGCTACAACATACTAAAATATGGGAGAAATTCACCGAAGCATAAGTGAGCTAGTGGTCGATAAAGTAGTCATGTCAGTTTTCATTTCCAGAAAAACTGCACTCCCATAGAGATAACACGTAAACTGGTCAAATTTGATAATGTTACTTTCAATCCATTTTTACGAGGTGATGCCGTCATCCAATCAAAATGTTGTTATTATATGACTGAAAGACCATGCAATAAGCTACAACATATTGAATTTTGGACGAAAATCAACAAAAGAATAAGTGAGATACGCTTGAATGAACTTAAAATTTGATGACGTCATTTTGAAAATTTACTTTTTTTACTTTATTAAGAAATTTGATATCTTTTAATCATTTTTCCAGCATCGCCAACCCATGAAATGACATTTACAACTCATCAGCTTTCAGAATATGTAAAGAAAATGGGGGGTCACCGTCCATCCTGGCGAGTAAAATCGGATTCAAAATTGGCGGTTTTTTGGCATAGTTGCACTGTATATCGCCATTGCCGCGCGCGCGGAATTTCAACTTTGACGTTCCCGTGTGACGTCATAATGAGTCGGATTGACTTGAAACTTGGTAGAAATATTCCTTGACAATTCAGGCATCCGATCAGTGTAAAAAAACGGGAAATTTCTATTGCATATGAGCTGTGCGTGCGTATATGTGCGCGCGCGTACGCGTCCGTCCGATTTTTTCAATTTTTCAAAAAATGCTCCAAATGGTCTGAAACGTGTGCAAAAAAAATTTGAGCTCGATTTGAGCATACAAATATTTCAACGCGCGCGTACGCGCATTTTTGAAGGGAAAATATGGATTCTGAAAATATGAGTAGAATGCGCATAATTTGAAATATATGTGACGTAAATTTCATTGAAAAATTCCATTCCATTAATGACATATGATTGAGAATGTGTTTTCATATAATGACGTCATAGTGACGTCACGGTCGACTGATCACTTTGATTTTAGTTCGATTGCCGTCTTTGGGACATGATACATATATGGTATGATTTTGACATTGATAAGAAGAGGACTTTCTGAGCTAATCCATACACAACTTTTGAGGAGAAAGAAGAAAAAGAAGAAGAAAGAATCAGTACAGATACAGAAGGTGATCCGAGAGGATACTCGGATCACCTAACGAGACATGAAAACTCGTCACATTGAGGACGAGTTAGGTGATACGCTTGTGGTCATCAGATGACGGTCATCTGTGATCGACAAAGAAAAGAATGTGATATAGGCACCTTGAAGTTATATTGAGCGTGCATGCGAAACCGTTTCTGTAACCACTCGGCCACGGGACATCCCCGGAAATGGTAAGACAAAAAAAAAAAAAAAAACAACAATGTATAGATATAACAGGGGGAAAGTCAATGCCCACTCAACTAACGTGGCCTGGTGAACATCTATTGCATTGCTAGACGGAGAAGCGGCCCTGTAACGACTGAGGTCACTATGCCATTTCTGGCAACTTGGGAAAAATACGTCCCGCAGACATAAAACCTATAATCGGCTGGTTTTGATACCTTGCCTTTAATCACAATTTTCAGTGTAATGACGTCATCAAATTACAAAACAATGACATCGTCTTGAAAGACAATTGTTCAAAGTACAACACCTCAGTCGTCGTCAGTACATACTATGATCGGTTTGACAAAGTCAACCTGCAAAGTGTTGCTGCAGTCGAAGCAATGTGGTCTCCAACACACAAAAAAGAGGGATATGGCGTGTGTGTGTGTCTGTGTGTGTATATAGGTGCGTTTATATACGAACGTGATTTCTACATGAACGAATATGTAATACAAAATTGAAGAAAAAAAAGTAAAATAAAAAAAAATGTTTCGTGATCTTGTGGGGTTCGAACCCGCAATCTCACGTCTCTGAGACGGCGCCTTTAACCACTCGGCCATACGTCTCGACGAGAAAATATGGGGAACGTAAACTTATGTATGTGAAAGATACATGGGGAATCGTTTTGTCCACATTCCATTTTCATTTTCAGTTTTAAACTGCAAAATTGTCAATCTGATGAGGAGATTTCAAAGAATAAAATGCATGATTACTGCAGCTTATTGTCTCAGCTACAACATATTAAAGTTTCAGAGGAAATGAAGCAAAATCAGCTGAGATAAAGGTGCTTAAACGTTGTTAAGTCAATTGATGCTTAAAAAAAAAATCACCTCCCATAGACAATACACGTAAACTTGTCCGATTTTGCGTCTTTACCTTTAATCACAATTTAAGGTATGATGACGTCATCAAATATCAAAAGCATGACATGGACTTAAAAGGCAAATGTTCAAAGTACAACATATCTGAATTTGGGATAATATTGAGCTTAAACAACAGAGATACGAGCAAATGAATGTCAGAAACAGTACCTTAAAAAAATTAATTCCACTTTTTTGATTTCAGATGACGATATGATGACGTCATATTGTAATTATGGAAATAATGATACTTGAAACGTTATTTTCAATTCATATGCTTTTGTAATATGCAATAAAAACATAGGGTCACCTGACGTTTTAAAGAGCTATGGCGAAATAAACAAAGACATGTTTTTTCACTATATTTGCATATAGATGCGCACGCGAAATTTCAACTTTGACGACAGTGCATTGCTTTGTTATTTGTCAAAATCGATCAGAAATCAATGGATATTGTTACTCAAAGTATCAGGAATCCAGATCAGTCAAAAAATGTGCATTTTCATGTTACTGACGCGCTGTGCGCGCGAAAATGCGCGGACGGACGCGCACGCGCAAAATTGTTTGAAACGCTTAAGATTGTCTGAAACTTCGAGATTTCCCATTGGAAAGTTGTTTTGAGCCTTTTAAATGTTTGACGCGCGCTTACGCGTCCTAGATGACGTCCTAGGTAATTAGCATCAGAGAAAGAAAGATAGAGCGTGACCTGAACTTTATGTCCACAAAAACTGATACAGAAAGGACCTTTAGTTATGAAGTTATGATCGATCATGTAACATGGTCCGAAAATCACAAAATGGCGCCTAGATGACGTCATAGATACGTTACTGTCATGAAAACCTTATTGTGGCTAGATATTGTCATGAGACATGTTGACTGAAAATGTCATGTTACTCCGTAATGTCATTCTTGAGATATTGACGACACAAAATAGGCCAGAAAGAAAGAAGAATAAGAAAAAAGACAGATTTTGACAATCACAATAGGTGATACGCTGATAGCGTATCACCTAATAAAAAGAAATAAAGAGAGATTTTGACAATCACAATAGGTGATACGCTGATAGCGTATCACCTAAAAAGAGATTTTGACAATCACAATAGGTGATACGCTAAAAGCGTATCACCTAACTAGAGATTGTAATTTGTCATCACTGACAAATTAAGGTGATCCGATCTTTTTTTTTTTAATCAATGATTCAAGTCCTGATCGCAATAGGCATGACCATGCAGGTTTCATCTGTGGTCAGAGACATTGGCCGTGTGATGTTTGGATTCTCATTTAGAAAAGGGAGTCATATCTGCTATCTTTGGTACCAAATCTGTATACACTATAACGAAGATACAACAACAAGTACATATGACCTTTGACCCCACTTTGCACAACCTAGATGGCATCTGAGCAAAAAGTGGTTATTTTGTGAAATGATTCTTGTAACATGATCTTTGCGTGTGCAAAATATGGGAAAGATAAGACATGTATTCACCAAGATACAGGATGAAACATTTGTGACCTTTGACCCTAATTTACATACCCAAGATGTTGTCCGATCAAGTAGTTGTTATTTTATGAAATAATGAACGTGACATGAACTAAACATGTGCAAAATATTGGAGTGATAGGGGCTGTTTTTCTTGAGTTATTGCAAAGAAAGTTGCAGAAACATAGAAATATCTCAATACATCGAAGATAAGCTTTAATTTCAACCAAGTTTTTTAACATGATTCCGACATTGTATGAAGAAAGGAAGGCACACATTCGATAGCGCACAGTCTCAGCTACAACATATTAAAATCGAGGAGAAATTCACCGAAGGGTAAGTGAGCTAGTGCTCGATAAAGACAATCATGTCAATTTTCACATTTAAAAAAATTCCCTCCCATAGAGATACCACGTCATAACGAAGATAAAGAAAGAAGTACATATGACCTTTGACCCAACTTTGCATAGACAAGATGGCATCTGAGCAAGAAGTAGTTATTTTGTGAAATTATCCTTGTAACATGGTCTTTACGTGTGCAAAATATGGGAAAGATAAGACATGTATTCACCAAGATACAGGATGAAACATTTATGACCTTTGACCCTAATTTACATACCCAAGATGGCGTCTGATCAAGTAGTTGTTATTTTATGAAATAATGTTCGTGACATGAACTAAACATGTGCAAAATATGGTGGTGATAGGGTATGTTTTTCTTGAGTTATTGCATACAAAGTTGCAAAAAGAAAGAAATATTTCAATACATCGAAGATAAACTTTAATTTCAACCAAGTTTTTTGACGTGATCCCGACATCGTATGAAAAAACGAAGGACACACTTACGATAGCCTAAAGTCTCAGCTACAACATATCAAAATCTTGTAGAAATTCACCGAAGCATAAGTGAGCTAGTGCTCGATAAAGATAGTAATGTCAATTTTCTTTTCCAGAAAAACTGCACTGCCATAGAGATTACACGTAAACTGGTCAAATTTGACAAGGTTACTTTCAATCCATTTTTACGAGGTGATGCCGTCATTAAATCAAAATTGTGTTTTTACATTTATGAAAGAACATTTCATAAGCTACAACATATTGAAATTTGGGTGAAAAATGGCAAAGGATAAGTGAGATACGCTCGAGTAAACTTGGAATTTGATGACGTCATTTTGAAAATTTACTTTTTTGACTTTATTAAGAAATTTGATATCTTTTAATCATTTTGTAAGCATAGCCAACCCATGAAATAACATGTACAACTCATCAGCTTTCAGAATATGTCAAGAAAATGGGGGGTCACCGTCCATCCTGACGAGTAAAATCCGATTTAAAATTGGCGGTTGTTTGGCATAGTTGCACTGTGTATCCCCATTGACGCACGCGCGGAATTTTGAGTTTGACGGGCCCGTATGACGTCATATTGAGTCGGATCGACTTGAAACTTGGTAGAAATATTCCTTGACATTTTGGACATCCCATCCGTGTAAAAAAACTGAAAATTTCTATTGCATACTAGCTGTGCGTGCGAATATGTGCGCGCGCGTACGCGTCCGTCCAATTTTTTCAATTTTTCAAAAAATGCTCCAAATGATCTGAAACGTGTGCAAAAAAATTTTGAGCTCGATTTGAGCATACAAATATTTTAACGCGCGCGTACGCGCGCGTTTTAAGATAAATATGAATTTTTGAGAAAATGAGTAGAACCCGCTTGACTTGAAATATATGTGACGTAATTTACATTAAAAAATTCCATTCCATTTATGAGATATGCATGAAAATGTGTTTTCATATAATGACGTCATAGTGACGTCACGGTCGACTGATCACTATGATTTTACTTGCGCTGTCGTCTTTGCGACATGATACATATATGGTATAAGTTTGACATTGATAGGCAATGCACTTTCTGAGCTAACTCTTGCACAACTTTTGCGGAGAAATAAAGAAATAAAGAAAGATGAATAAAGAATCAGTACAGATACAGAAGGTGATCGAGAGGATACTCGGATCACCTAATAAAAGGAAAAAGTCCTGCGGGACTCGATTAACTTCTCTCCTTCCGGTCGGGCATTATAAACACGCAGCGTGCTAAGCGATTCTGCCACACGGAAGATCCGAAGATCCTGTGCGAAACTTAAATCTATCTATGTATGCTATACACAACACAAATTTACATTGATATTCAGTTTTTTGGCGATATACGTCAAGTGACTGATAGCGCTGTTCAACTTCCCACGAGTGGCCGCGTGGATTCGATCAATATACAGTTACAAAGATAAATCGGGAATCGTTTCGACCAGATTCCATTCTCATTTTCAGTGATCGACAACGAAAATAATGTTAAGTAGCGACTTGAAGTATAATATAATATTGAGAAATATTCGTGAAGTCCAATTCTTTATGCAGTCCTACATAATTCAGATGAAATTGTTTCTGTCATGCAACCAATTGAAAATTTCGTGCGGTGTCGGCGTGTCCAAGTAAGTTGATTGGAAAGGATATGTGAATGAATATTTACCAATAGGTCTTTATATTGTAAAAAAAAAAAATCAAACATGGCCATGCGGTCTTTTAAGAGCCATCTTCACTTTAACATTTGTAATTTCAAGTCCAAGTTGCCAGTCAAAGCAATGTGGTCTCCAACACAAAACAAAGGGATATTGTGTGTGTGTGTGTGTGTGTGTGTGTGTGTGTACGTTTACATGAAAACGTGATTTCTACATGGACGAAGGTGAATACTCCATAAAAGAAAAAAAGCAAAAGATGTAAGTATTTTGTTTCGTGTTCTTATGGGGTTCGAACCCGTACGTGTGCAACCTCACGTATCTTGTGGCGTCGCCTTTATCCTCTCGGCCATACGTCTCGACGAGAAAATATGAGGAATGTAAACTTATGTATGTGAAAGATGAATCAGGAATCGTTTCGTCCACATTCCATTCGCATTTTCAGTTTTTAGCTGCAAAATTATCAACCTGATGAGGAGATTTGAAAAAATAAAATGCATGATTACTGCAGCTTATTGTCTGAGCTACCACATACTTAAGTTTCAGAGGAAATGGAGCAAAATCAGCTGAAATAAAGGTGGTGAAACGTTGTCAAGTCAATGCATGGTTTAAAAAAAAATCACCTCCCTTAGACATAACACGTCAACTTGTCTGATTTTGAGTCTTTACCTTTAATCACAATTTGAAGTATGATGGTAAGTCTTCTCGAACTAAGAGTGTGGAACGGAAGCTTCTACGTGAAAGATGAATCATGACGATCACCCGTGACCGACACATCTTTAAAGGGATCAGTTATTAGAGGTGGAAGACCTCGTGCCAAGATATTGTTTCAGCAATTCCAAAGCAATGATACCCTTACATTTAGGTATACCATAATTTCCCTCTGAAATCATTGGTATTATTCATGTACAATTGCTTGCCTTGTCCATAAACTTTGCTTTATAAACTTTCAGTGAAAGGTGTTATAACATAATTCTGTAACGCCATTAGCAGTGATTGACTACATAAATAAAGATACATCAAATTGAACGCTTAGCGCGTATAAAAGGGGGATTTTAGCCTGATGTTGTGTTATTCACTGCTCAGATACCAACAACACTCATCACCTACGGTTACGTATAGAGAAATAACCATGGCGAAAATAAGGTTTTCCTTTTCTTTGGCAGATAGACACACAACCCCTTTGAACACACTATAATTGACATGGAGGGACATGAAAAAGTTCATTACTACTACTAAACAGTGATGCCTTCTACTCATGTGGCACAAGATACCTCTATAGCAGCATAAAACCTGTCTACAATTCCGTTATTGGGTCAAACAATAGCAACCTGGAATTTCAAAGAGACGAGCGAGACGCCATACACCTGTCCTAGAGTTAATTTATTCAGTTGCCATTCCTGCTCCAGTTGAGTTATGTAAATTATTTTCCGACCTGTCTTGTGCAGTGTAACAGGAACAAACGTAGAGAAAAGGAAAGAGAAAACGAAAGGTGGCAAGCGGGGCACTGTATATCAAGGGCAATTTACAACATTACGTATGATAAATGAAGCAAATCCAACCTCCAGCCTCCGACAAAAAAAAAAGGGAACTTGAGTGACTGTGTGTCGTGGGGTAATGACATCGGAATGAGGCTGAACTGCCAAAAGAAAAACAAAGAAAGAGAGAGAGAGAAAAAAAAATAATAGCGTCCTGCGGGTCCCGAACATCTCGTCCTAAGGTAGTGCATAATGACCATGCAGCGCGCTAAGCGACTATAAAGCCACACGGCTGTCCCGAAGATTGGATGTGAAATTCATATCTTTATATCATTTACAACATGAAAAAGTTCATTACTACTACTAAACAGTGATGCCTTCCATTCATGTGGCACAAGATACCTCTATAGCAACATAAAACCTGTCTACAACTCCGTTATTGGGTCAAACAATAACAACCTGGAATTTCAAAGAGATGAGCGAGACGCCATACACCTGGACTAGAGTTAATCAATTCAGCTCCCATTCCTGCCAGTTATCTAAACGTACATGTTCCTACCTATCCTGTTACAATATTACAAGAACCAATGAAGAGAAAAGGAAAGAGCAAACGAAAGGTGGCAAGCGGGACACTGTAACAAGGGGCAATTTACAACATTAAGTGTGACAAAATTAATGAAGCAAACCCAATCTCCAAACTCCAATACAAAACGAGGGAAATAGAGCAGCCGTGTTCACGGGTTACGTATACTTGGTAAAATAATACGATAAATGACATCGGAGTAAAGCTGAATTGCCGGAAAAAAAAAAAAAAAGAAAGAGAAAACTTCCGCGGGAGTCGAACTTCTCGCCTTCCGGTATGGCGTTATGAACACCCAGCGCGCTAAGCGATTACGCCATATGGCTGTCCTGGAGATTCTATGCGAAACTTAAATGTATGATTATACTGTCGTGACAGTGCTGACTGAGATGGCGCTATTCAACTTCCCACAAGTGGCCGCGTGGATTCGACCAATATACAGTTGCAAAGAACAATCGGGAATCATTCCGTACAGATTGCATTCTCATTTTCAGTTTTTAACTACAAAATTGTCGACCTGATGAGGAGATTTGAAAATATAAAATGCATGATGACTGCAGCTTATTGTCTCAGCTACAACATATTTATGTTTCAGAGGAAATGGAGCAAAATCAGATGAGGTAAAGGTGCTTAAACGTTGTCAAGTCAATGCATGGTTTGAAAAAAAATCACCTCCCATAGACATAACACGTAAACTTGTCTGATTTTGAGTCTTTACCTTTAATCACAATTTCTAGTATGATGACGTCATCATATATCAAAACCATCACATGGACTTGAGAGGCAAATGTTCAAAGTACAACATATCTGAATTTGGGATAATATTGAGCTTAAACAACAGAGATACGAGCAAATGAATGTCAGAAACAGTACCTCAAAAAAATCAATTCCACTTTTTTTATATAAAATGACGATTTGATGACGTCATCGCGTTTCTCTGGCAATATTGATACTTGGAATGTTATTTACAATTCATATGCTTTTGTAATATGCAATAGAAATATAGGGTCAACGGACGATTTAAAGAGCTATGACGAAATAAACAAAGACATGTTTTTTCACTATATTTGCAGAAAGACGCGCGTGCGGAATTTCAACTTTGACGCCTGTGCATTCCTTTGTTATGGGTCGAAATCGATCGGAAATCAATGGATACTGTTACTCAAAGTATCAGGAATCCAAATCAGTCAAAAAAATTGCATTTCCATGTTTCTTAAGCGCTCTGCGCGCGAAATTGCGCGGACGGACGCGCACGCGAGAAAATGTTTGAAACGCTTATAATTGTCTGAAACTTCGAGATTTCCCATTGGGAAGTCGTTTTGAGCCTTTTAAAATTTTGACGCGCGCTTACGCGCGCCTAATGATGACCTGGGTAACTAGCGTTAGAAAGTAAGATAGAGCGTGACCTGAACTTTATGTCCAGCGAAAATGATACAGAAATGACATCTAGTTATGAAGTTATGATTGATCATGTGACAAGGTCCGAAAATCACAAAATGGCGCCTAGATGACGTCATAGATATGTTACTGTCATGAAAACCTTATTGTGGCTAGATATTGTTATGAGACATGTTGACTGAAAATGTCATGTCATTCCGTGATGTCATTGTTGAGATATTGACGACACAAAATGTGGCAGAAAGAAAGAAGAATAAAAAAAAAGAGAAATTTTGACAATTACAATAGGTGATACGCTGATAGCGTATCACCTAATCAGTACAGATACAGAAGGTGATCCGAGAGGATACTCGGATCACCTAAAAAGCTATTTCTATTTAATCTTATGTGTTGAAAAGGGAAGACATTTTGGCGAAAAGATGGAAGTATCAAGAGGGATTGAGACCAATTTTTTTCCGTGGCGGAGACCAAAACTTCAGTCAGGAACCTTGTACATCCCGGTGCACGGGTTTGAGTTATTGAACCATAGGCAAGAGCCTGTATGCTTAAGGAAAAATGTCCAGGTATATATTCACTCACTCACTCACTCACTCACTCACTCACTTACTACCTCAGTCAGTCAGTCAGTCAGTCAGTCAGTCAGTCAGTCACTCTCTACCTCTCTCACTCACCCACTCAGCCATTCATTCAGGCGTTCAATAACGACAGGATATTTTTACATCATTTTCGAATTCATTTGACACTTCTTCTTCCAGGTCACCATCTCAGGAATTTTGCCAGTAAAGGAGGACTTCTGAGGAGAAGATGATGGTTGTGATGATTATCTGACGGGGTTAAGTATTAGTGATACATACATTCGCAATTTCAAATAAAAGACAGTGACATATAAAAGTAAATAAAACACAATTATGCACTCAACACGATACAATCCAGTGGAGAAAAAAAAAAGAGTAAATGAAAAGTGAAAGTAGCATACCTCTACGTAGTCATACTCGCATTCTGGGACCTTCTCGACGAAGAAATCATCCATTTCAACACTGATGACCTTCCCTCTAGGAGCCCTGTATGTCCACTGACATTCGAGTGTCGGCGGGTACTTGTTGGGATAGTTTGGTGACTTGATTCGTCCCCCCGATTTCAGGGTCTTTGTGCAGTTGTATTCTGTGGTAGACAGGAAAAGGAGTGGTGACTGCGGAAAGCTCGTCACATGACGGTCATCCCACTATAACTTCCTATCTTGCTTTATGGAAAGTTTCGCCTTTTGTGTTTCTTTGTTTCTGTAATCCTTCACTTCAAACATATTCTATCTATCTATGTATCTATTTATCTATGTGTTTATCTTACCTTATCTTATCTAATCTTGTCTCATCTTATCTACTGATTTATCTATTTATTCATCTACATGTCTATCTTGTATATGTCTTATCCATATTTAAGCCTGAACTGTCTAAAACCTTCCCGCCTACTTCCGACTACCGCACCAGAAAGATGTCTACCGAACTGTATCTTCGTTTCATCTACATGATCGACACGCTTCTTTCATAGCATGACACTCATTAATTCACACAAACACGCACACACACACACAACCTGCCTCCTTTTGTTCAATACGGATTTATTCAACTGTTATGCACTCAGTATGTTCTAAGCTTTCATAAACTCAGCTCATGTAACACGTTTTTATGATGTGGAAAATAAATGGGGGGAATGTGAGCGTGTAGAGGGCAGGGACCGAATCTTGCCTTTGTCACCTCTGCCAGTAAAAGCCCGTGTTCGATTATACTGTCGTAGAATCCTTACTTGGCGGAGTTAACAAACCGCTTTTTAAGATGTCAAAACTGACCCATGATGACAGGAGCGATGAAGTAAGAAAGTCCTATATGATATTTACATCTTCTTCTCTGTGAATGATACCCTGTCAATTCTCCATTCCTCCTAGTATTGATCACATTATTATTAGCCTCATTAGGGACATTAATCGATACTATGATGAGCTCACTCCGATGTTTTCCGTAGTTGAAATGTGTTTTCTTTTTCAAAATTGAACCAATCTTCTTATACACCAGGATTGACGAAAAACATAAAAAATGCAATAAAAAAGAATTCGTTTTTCCAAAACTTTGGACAAACAAGGGCAAAAACAGCGAGAAGTGATCAAGCAGATTCCGTGTACACCTGTACATCAATGTGTTTGTGTGTGTGCGTGTGTGTGTGTGTATGTGTGTATTTTGCGTGTATTTTGTAGATATGTTATAGCTCCAAAGCACAAAATCACTGATTGTGATTTCTAAGGTCACCTGGCTTGTAGTCCATGGTGAAGGCGAATCGTCGGGCGTGCGTGGTGTAGAAGACAACGCGGGCTTGTAGTGTGTGGATTCGGAACTGGTCGCCCTCCGAGAGTTCGCCCAGGCAGAAACTGAGCCCTTCCTCATCCTCCCCGTTCCCGTTCCCGTTCTTGTTCTTGTTCTTGTTCTTGTTCTTGTTCTTGTTTCGGTTCTTCCGGTTCCGGCGGCGCCCTTTGCCCCCCGGCTTCACAGCAAGCATGGCCATATTCTTCACCTTGTCGCAGGTGTCGACGGAGGAGCGGACGGAGAGGATGGTAAAGACGATGGTGTTGGAGTTCGGTGCATCAAGGTTGAGGACCCAGAAGAACTGTCCTGTCTTCCGGATGCCCATTGAGTTTGGCGACATAATCATGCCGATGTGTTCGGTGATTGGATCACTACCAGGTTCTACCAACAGTGGGGAGGGGGGGGGGGGAGATTTTCCAACATTCATGTTTAAGTTTAAGCTTACAGAAGTTTTAAGACGAAAACGGTGACACGAGCACCTGGTTCAGCGACTGGTGCATCCCTTTTCCTGAAGAATCGTCCCAAAAATCGATTTTAATGGTTATCATAAATTTCATCACAATTAGTGTGTATGAAAGTCAATTTCATTTCATTCGAACTTTCTTTCTAATTTACAAAAGTTCTTACGAATGCAGATATTGAGAAATCAATGTAACACAATGTAACAGAAAAGAACGAAAAATTAAGCAAGTGTATAACATTTGTCAAACTGTGTTGATCAAAATCGTTGTGTTTTCGGAATTCGTGTCATTCATTCCATGTGGATCTTACCGTAGCAATCTGATAAGTTCTTGCTGTTCTATCATATTTTGATGTCCATAATATTACAAACAGACAAAGGATTTCCATATTTTGATGTCCATAATATTACAAACAGACAAAGGATTTCCATATTTTGTTTACACATCAGTTTGGGAAAACAATGTCTTTGCATTATAGACATACCGACGTTTCTAAATCCGAAAATAGAATGGGGACTGATGTTGAGATCATTTCTTTCACTCATTAACTTTTCTACGCCATTAACTCCGCACAGAAGTCAATTCAAGAGAACACCATCAAACAGAAAACAAACAGAAGGGGAATGTTTCAATTGAATCTGACATGCAGAAAAAGCCGTGGGAGCTTTTGTACTTATCTTTTGTTTTCTACACTAATGCTGATCATCTTTACACATGTATTTTTTTTTTATTGAAATGTGGTATGTTACCATCTGGCAAGTCTCCAACAGTCATGAACGCCAGTTTGTCTAGGCTCATTCTTTTTTTTCCATAAATTCAAAAGGAATGAATTCTTATAAATGTTACTGAAAAAGTACGGGGCTTTCATATACTGAATGATGGAAATGAAAATACAAACCGATGTGAAGAGTTCAGAGACAGAGAAATGATGATTTTCTGTTCGACTGAATGGTTCAAAATAAAGTCAGCCTGAGCCTAAAGGGGAATTCTTCCCTTAAATCTCAAGGTACGTGATATATCAAAAGGCAACAGGAGTGGGAATCGATGTGTGGCTGGTCTCTAGGAGGTTATGGGTTAGTCGGGAGGGAGGGACGATGCTCACCGGGTCTGAACCGGAAGGAGAAATGTGACACGGCGTCTCTCTCCTGTTCATCCACCCCTATGGTCTGGATGGTGTAAGCCGCACTGCCCAGCGAGCACAGCCGGGTGTTGTTGGCGCTGGGTCTGGTGTCGAAAGCACCGCACTTCATCGGCGAAATCGTGCGCAAGCAAATCTGGGCGCACTCGAGGGAATTCGCCACCGTGACGTTGCGGATGATCGTGCGGCGGTTGAGACGGCGATCGAACCGGATGTCGAACAATTTCAGCTCCCTCTCTTCGTTCGTCAAGTTCACACAAATGAAAGTATGAAATTCACGAAAATATTAAGACAATAGGGGCAATAAACGTAGAGGCATTACCACATTTGTTGAAGTATTTTTGGTGTATTTTCTTTGGTTAACTAAGTGCCTGTAGAAACATCTATCTTACAGGAATGTAGAAAAATGCGATAGGTTAAGTCATTCGTGTGAGAGTTTGGACAATGATCACTTTCAAAATTATCCAAATATGCGATACAATGTTGCATTAGATAGGATGGCAACTTCAAAGGCAATTAACTCAATATATGATATAAAATGTATTCAATGAATGCAGACAAATTAGTTGTACACATCAATGGCGTTTGAAGACATTCTAATAATGCGTTCGAAACGTATTATTAAGTTTTGCTTAAATCCGTGTGCCGTCATCGCTAGATATGAAGCAGCAGTTGCAATATTGTGAAAAATGATGACAGAACTTGTAAGGCCTCATTGTTATTGATATCATCTCAAAAGTAATGTAGAGGTACTCCTGCCGGGGCGGAGGAGGTAAGAACTCGTGGTTAGTCGCGTTTGTCGGGCTGAGAGGCCAAAAGTGTGTGTGTGTGGGTGGGATACCACCACCCCTCATTCTTTGACCATAAATAATAGTAATGGTGATGTCAACATTTGCAGTAGTTGAAGTGTTGGAGATGTAGTGGTCACATGGTAGAAGTAGTGGTGGTAATGGTGGTGGTGGTTGTAGTGTATAGTACATGTATACAAAATCACGATTGCAGAAGGCGGCATTGGCAGATGAGAAGTGTGTCTTACCACAGTAAAGCTCGTCCGTGCCTAGCTGGCAGTCTTCTCGCACGTTACATCTCCTCCAGTAGTCGAGGCACCAACCTTCCTTACACTTGAATTGATCCTTCGTGCATTGAGTGGTCTCTGGATGGCAAAGTTAAGGAGAGATGTCTGTCGTCAGGGCGACCGGTAACTTAAGCCGTTTATAATACCAAACACGTCTTTATCGCAACCCTTTTAAATTGCGACCATGACTTCGGAAGTGATATTATTGCTAGCAAGCGTAAGACTACTTCATTCGCTTATCTCAAAATACAAATCACAAACAGCCATTTATTCTCAGGGTCTGCATAATAACGAAAGTCTCTCTTGATAGCGTCTAAATGCAAAAGGTCTTTTCTTTTGGTTGAGACGTCCTCATTCTCCAGACATCGCCATGTCTGCAGATGATGACACCATGGCCATGGTATCAGGCCTAACTGCGCGATAGACAAAAAGGAAAGAATTTTAAAGACATAAATGGGAGATGGGCATTATCATTTCATTTTTCATATAAGATTCTTTAGACCCTACTGCTTGAAACCTTTTTGAATTCATCTAACCTTGTATAAATCCCCCATGATCGTCGCTTTATGTAATGCCAAATACATGTCATTCATAACATGGTGAACCGACTGATGATACTTGTTTTTGCTCTTTCTTTCTATCTTTTTTTTTAATACCTGGGAGTTTGTCATGTCGTTTGTGTGCAGTATAATCAAGGACTTCCTTTTCTTTTTGCCAACAGACTTTGAAAAGGGAAAACCACTACAAGCCAAAACAATACAAAAACATAACATTACAGCACCCACAAACAAACACTCCGAGTTTTGCCCTTACGGCTCTCTGGGTGACGGCCGCGAAATATTGGCTCTATCCAGTCTTGGAAGGCTATCACGTTCTGGTAGACGCTGGGGAAGTCCGGGCTACCGCAGCCATTGCCTCCCAGTACGGTACCGGCCAACCACCATTTGTCGCCAATCTTCGTGACCAGGGGTCCACCGCTGTCACCCTATATGGGTGGAGAAATTAATATACGGAGTCTTTTTCGGAGTCTGGGAAGAATAAGATACATATATGTATTTATGCATGCACATAGCTATGCAATTGATAATATCACGTATCTATAACGCTCTGGTAGACGCTGGGGAAGTCCGGGCTACCACAGCCATTGCCTCCCAGTACGGTACCGGCCAACCACCATTTGTCGCCAATCTTCGTGACCACGGGTCCACCGCTGTCACCCCTTATGGGAGGAGAAATTAATATACGGAGTCTTTTTCGGAGTTTGGGAAGAATAAAAGACATATATGTATTTATGCATGAACATAGCTATGCAATTGATAATATCACATATCTATGATTCAACAGCTACATCAGAACAAGCAATATGCATGCACATATATATGTATGGAATATATGTCATCATAATGGAGTGATACAAAGACAGCAGTGTAAATTTATGCCTGCGATTTTCCACTGAAGAACTGCCTTGCGTCTGTTGTAGCTGTGCATCAAATTTATGTCAAATACCACTAATTGTGATGGAGTAGACAATTACTATCTTATACAAAATTGAGATCTAGCCGTTGGCCTTTGTCAAGAAATGACCATGACACATAATATTGTTTGTCACTGGATTGTTTTGGCTCAATTTTTTGCATCATTGAAGCGTCACGGTCACTCCTATTGTCCACTCAATGAGTTCTAAATCCTCCAGTTCGCAGCCTTGTTCTCTCTCTGTTTCTTCAGAGTACTGACAGTATCTGTCTAATAAATAATCATGTCATAAACACTAGTTACACATGTTACCCCAGTTTGATTTGATTTGATTTGATTTATTCTCTGTATGGCATCATTTACAATTTTTAATTCGATATAATGAAACGTTATTTAAACAATATAATATAAACAATAAAACAAACAGTTACATATTAATTTTCGTTATATGTTTATGTCACCTTATCTAGTGATGATTCAGGGTTTTCCATTTTTTTTTTGTATGTGTGAAAAAAGAAAATAATGATTGAAATAAGAAAATGATATGACATCTATACATATTTATGTTCATATATATATATATATATATATATATATATGTATATATGTGTGTGTGTGTGTGCGTGTGTGCAAGCATTTTCTTTCTCTTTCTCAATTGATCTCTTCCAGAACGATACATCCCTATCTGTCTTTCTATCCATCAAACAATATTCTCATTCATGCACATATAGACTTACAGCACAAGCTCCCTTGCCTCCGTCTTCGGGCGAAGCGCAAACCATATTCGAGGTGATGTTATCTTCGCCTAGGTACATGTTATGGCATTGTTCGTGGTCAACGATTGGTATCTCCACTTCGTGCAGCTTTTTCGGCAGTGGCCCTTCAGAGACGGGAAAACATTCAGGTTGGGTTGTCATCCAGTATTAATGACAAAGGAAGAGATAAAGAGAAAATACCCTCATTTTTGAGGAATATTGGGTAAATTATACATGGTTCGCTAAATTCTTGTTCTTCTTTTTGCACGCATGATAATCGGATTATATTATGCAGATATGGAATGTTTTTCTGGGCATTGTTGATACCAACACCCCGAGAGATCTGACCTTCATGCTATGACACGAGGAGCTCGCTCATAGAAAATTTACTCAGTAGACTGGAGTTGAGATCAACGGGGACAATAATGACAACTCTGCCCTCAATCAAAGCGGTCCGCAGCTGTTCTAATGATGATACGCTGAACAAAATCTTACGAATTTTCTCTTGTTCAATTACGATCTTGCTAGCAAGTTAACACATCAGACACTACCATACGTTGGCACTGCGATTGGATCAGACGTCGACAGGGTCATCTCTCTCTCTCTCTCTCTCTCTATGGAAGTCAAGCGTTTAACAATTAAACATGTACATACGTGCCGATTACGTACAGTGTACGTTCCCTGTACGTCGTAAAGAGGGCAGTTTTGTACTATGGGCCGGTTTAGTACTATGGGCTATTTGGGGCACTGTGGAGCTAAAGTCAATTGCCAAAATCGGGAGTGTCTCCTATTTAAACCAATCAGAATCGAGGATTTATCAAATGAGGTGTAAAATTCGATTTTGCAACTGCAAAAAGATTTTTATCGTGGCTATGATCTTTTATAATGACTACTACCAAGGAGGTACTATATCTCCTTGCTACTACTAAAACACTGATCAATTCAGTGCTGATTTACGTCGATGTAGGGCAATTTGCCAATCAGTTGCAATGAAAACACTTCGACGGAAGAATTTCATGAATTTGGAAAATTCGGTTTGCTGAATGAGGCATTGTTCGGTGTCCTATACCACTATGAATAGGACTGAGTACAGAATTTTACCAAAATATTCGAACGCTTCGATTTTTTTTTTTATTCTTTGAACGATTCGAACACAATGAATCAGGACCCTAACATCTTAAAAAACAAATATCTGCCAAATCCTCGTATTCTATGAATACTTTGGCAATGTTTGAGTACAGTCAAATGAGCCACTGGTGAATTTTTACTACACAGCTAGCAAAATGTGTTGTCGGGCACATAATGGCCAGAGACGTGGGTGAATAGACCTTGTCTGATATACTGTAATAAGTCGAAGGGTAAAATCAAGAAATCATCGTTCCACCAGGACTCACGTTAACTTACCCATGTCCTTCTTTGCGCCCCATCCAGTTACCCAGACGGCGGTTCCAGCATCGTATATGGACTCCATGCCCCGACGGGCGAGGCAGATGGTGGTCACGTAGTCATCGAGCTCGAAGGGCTCTTGAAGCTGGATGAGTGCGAGGTCGAAGTCGCTGATGAGCGTCGAGTACTGGGGATGAGCGAAGAACTCGAGCACGTTGCGGATCTGCGTGTGCGGCTCGTCCGTGAAGTTGTTCAGATTAGTACTCCCCATCATGATGCGATGAGAAGTGGGATCGTTGAGATGTGTTCTGTGCAAGGAAATCATATAGAATTCATTTGTATGTATGATAAACGAGGGAGAGAGAGAGAGAGAGAGATGTATTCTAAGACAATACAGATAATGTACACACATAATACATATCTATTCACTGCGGATTAATGAAAGTATGATTATGGTGACCAACAATTAGTTACTAGGAGTGTTTGAATGTTAGTGGTACTTTCAAATCGTCGACAGAAGTCTTCATTGAGATGACTGGCAATATACACCGTATGTGTTCACTAAAGTAAGCACAAGTGGATGTATGGAATATTTTTACAAAAGGACTGATTCACCACGACACACGTCAACATGAACAATTTTACAAGGAAAAAGGACTACAGACAATCTCATGATAGATGGTTATGCCCCGGCCCTGCCAATAAAAAAACTATTTTTCCTATGATCTTAACAGCTGTAGTAAAGATGGGGATAGTTTTACATTCAATTCAATTCAATTGAATTCATTTATCTTCATTCTTCTTTTTCCAACAAAACATAACACATAATAGATCTGGAATTACATCATAAACATAAACATTCGACTTTGCACAAGATAAATGATACAGATAAACAAAAGAATGCATACTGGCAAAAATATATGGGACCCATCTTTTATTAGGATCACTTTGCTTTAGGTTATTTCAGCCATTTCAAAACCGATTTTCATCAAACAAAATTTGAATTGCCCTTAGAATCATAATAATACTCTCTAATGTTTCATGTAGGTGGTTTCTAAGTTTCTCACAAATATGTTAAAACCTGAATCCCTTTGAGGTAGGTCTGTTATACACGTAGGCCCGAATTCACAAAAGTGGTACAATCTTGTCCATGGTTTAAACCATGGTTTCAATTGTTCCACCTTCGTGAATTCTGGCCGTAGAGAGTACTGCGTACATGCAATGGGAGGCCGTCAGAACCCAATCCTCCTTGATCAGCTGACCGCCACAGAGGAACCCGTCATTTCTCAGCAAGGCCACTTGCCATGGCCACTCCCCGTCCTGGGCGAAGCGCCCTCCAGTTATGGAGAACTCTGGAGCAAGATCGACTCTTTGGTACCCACAGTTTGTTGTATCTGTGGAGTTAGAAGGAAATAAGCAAGGGGGGGGGGGGACCTTTAATTTATCATGCTGTCTAAATTACAAAGAAAATAGACCAGATACATAACAGCAAGATTGTAACTCATATCTTGATTATTGAGTGGGTAATCGACACAATAGTGTCAATCAATTCAATGATTGACACAAGAAATTGTAGTTATGAGTTCTTCAAGAGATCCTCAAGACACCGCAACACAGTGTTAGGTAAAGGTCATTAGTTCCCAGTGCAGAGACTTTCTGCTTCGTTTTCATTTACAATTTGTTTCTTTTCACTCTTCAATAAGGAGTCTTGTCTGATGTTTGGATGCCAGGAATGAATGAAGACACAGATATATACGTGGAGAAATGAAGCCAGTGTCCTTGAATAATGGAACTTCCAAACATTATAAAATAATCTTCGATTATAACGAATCAAGCCGAACATAATACCTGAAGGTCCCCCTACCCCATACAGACACAGTATTAAAACTATATTTCGCTTTTTGCTTGAGTCAGCTAACTGATCTAGCGCTGCTTGGTGTATTTGTCACTCATCGCTCTACGAGGACTTCAATCATCTCTGCGCAACCCTCATTGTCTAGGATCACCTGAGAGGAGGTGTTGGAGCTAAAGAACGGAGGGAAAGAGAAGAGAAAGTTTGGTTCGTGAAGGATTAACCCTAGCAGCGGAATGAGGGAACAGTCGACCCTCGTCCGCCTCACCTTGGTACGCCAGGGACCCGAGAAATAAGGCGCTGACTGCCAGCATGGAGAGGTAAGACACGGCGGAGTGATCCATGACGTGCTTTAGCCCCCACTTCAGTGCCTGGATCGGAAGAGAAGACAGACAGACAACAGACTAATTAGTTAGATACTTTGCCTGCAGTCTGGAGTGTTTTTGCGGGCTCTGCAGTAAAATTCCTTAATGAAAGGTTTTTTACAGGACCGTATGTACAAATTTTATATACATTTATAAATCCATGCATAGTTATATTCATAAGTGTTAGTACAGAGAGATAGAGAGGGGAGGGAAAAGAAGGAGATGTAGATTCCTTCCCTTAGATGTTAATTCCGTACATAATCATATACTGTATTCTAAGGGCAGGCATTGGACAATGTCATGATATGAGAGCTGCTTAAAGTGAAACGAATAACAGTTTCATTCATTTCATATACCGCATCAGGGCAATTGCCCCCTTCCCCCCCCCCCCGACAATAATATTATCCCCCTCTCCCTCCCCCACCCAGCCAAATACTGGTTGGTGATAAGGATAGAGTAAAGATTAGGGTTAGGGTTGGGGGTAGAGTCTGGGCAAGGGTTAGGAATAGGTTCAGGATAAGGATTAGGGTTAGAATCAGGGGAAGGTTTTGGGGTAGGCCTAATTGTCCAGGGGGTAATTGCCCTAGACCCCAACATACACACAACTCACATACGAATCTTGCCCACTTGGTCAGGTGTGTGGCTTAAATCTCTCACTTGCATCTATATTTCTCCATCATTTGATTTTCTGTCTCGCCCGCCACTGTAAAACCTTTGGTACCCATCATGCCCATCCCCCGGTAAACTTATTTTACAGATATTCAAGTTGTGGTGAACTTGTATATTGTGATTTCATTTTCGGACAAATTTTGCATCCCTGCAGGGGACCCACACGATGTATGTCAGTCTTACCCACCCGTTCATGTTTCAATTCCTCCTATCTCTCAACGGGTCCAATAATATTCAGTTTCGTCGCTAAGTTTATCCATTATTCTACATGCCTGTCATCTCGACGATGTCATCTGGGTCAACGACGACAAAAACATGCGAGAACGATGAGATATTCCGTTTTGACCGATGTAATTTCTTATCCTTGCTATCATTATCATTTTTTTTTTCATTATTGTTATAATATTCTTCCCTTTCACTTTGAAGTACGTCACTCTCTTCCCACGCTTCTTACATTCGACCTCTGGATGCTGCCCACTGCTAGCGGAATTCATGAATTACTGATTGAATTTATCCCCTTTGATGGCGGGGCTAGTTAAAGTTAGAAATGATATAGAGAGAAGAAGACGGCAGCTGTTGAGGGGTGGCGTCGTCTTTGCTGCCACCAGTTTTCGGAGTTTGATAATTTTGTCTCTCTTTTTGAAAGACCTAGTTTTAGTCATTCCAAGTCATTCTCAAGACGAAGATGAATTAAATAAATTGAGTTAGTCTGCCTTAACACCGCCCTTATTTTCTTGACCCCCTTTTAAGGGAGTAGACCCCTGTCCTTCCTAGAGACAAAAATTACTGAACTACGTATCATGTGTTAGTCTTCAGACCACGCCCATTACCTTCTTGATCTTTTATGAACATGATGTAGGCCCTATATTTGATATGACATGATAATTATTAATATATGAATGCTGAGTTAGCGTGGGAAACTTAGAAAGAAGTGACATGTTTCAATGTGTCGTCTTGGGTTGTTAAAATGTACTGGGATATTCAATAGAGCCTAGAAATGCGATTTTGGATCGCAGTGTACAATTTAAAAGATATAATAACTAGTACTTAAACTAAGTGCATAGAGTCACCAAAATGCACAAACCTACCAAGTACAGTTGCAAAACAAAGGCAGAGTCTGAACATTGGTATACACATTGATACACAACAAAGCCCACACATGACAGGAAAATGCAGATAGACTTGAAAGCATTTTTGCAATTTGATAAGATAACATGCAATGCATCATAAACCCATTACAAACTATCCTACAAACAACCTATTTTGATCATCTTATCACACACCTCTTGAATATGTGTTGTTTTGCCAAAGAATTGGGTGAATAACCAACAATATATATGAAATTTATATATATATATATATATATATATATAGGCACATATTCTTCACACTGAACGATTCTTCACACTGAATTTTCTCAGATTTACAATTTAAAAAGCCTCGAATAATTCAAAGACACTGTTGACATCATCGGTTTGTTTAATTTGGAATATTGTGAATGATAACGGCACCACACTTTAACGAGAACGTACTGAAATTCCACAAGAAGAAAAGTAAGAAAATGTTTGTATTCTGTTTGTCTGTTCGTTCTTAATTTACTCATAAAACACACCTCGAAAACAAAGTGTAATTACGTTTTGAATGCGACAGTAATTGTGTTCAGTAATTTCGCGACAAAGAAAAAAAAACAAACAAACGCACACACACACACACAC
Organism: Diadema setosum; assembly: GCF_964275005.1. Classification (NCBI taxonomy): domain Eukaryota; kingdom Metazoa; phylum Echinodermata; class Echinoidea; order Diadematoida; family Diadematidae; genus Diadema; species Diadema setosum. The sequence continues at coordinate 8,002,632 of NC_092692.1, read as the reverse complement.
ACACAATTTTGAATTCCATTGACAGCAGAACAATTTAAAGAGCATGACTTTACCAATCGTAGTTATTGCGATTCTTGCATTGTAAAGTGTTGTTTTCATATTTCTTCATGACATATTGATCTTTGCATTGAAACGGCACTTTTTAATGATATTATATATATATATATATATATATATATATATATATATTGTAGGCACATTCATGAACATTTATTAATAAACAGATAGACAGATCCATGGTTTCATTAATTTTGTAAAAAAAAAATGATACACCATCATTTAATTGGTTAATATTACGTCAGTGAATACACACAATGAATCAATGCATATCATCACTATTGACACATAGTAGTGTCTCATGAATGTTTATTCATCGACTCTTTTATCTCTGATTCTTCTTTCTTTTTTATCGATTGAGTATCGATTTAGATCATTTGGGCCCTTGAGGCGTAAGCTCCAGTGACATCTTTAAGTGACGGACTATACGGGTTTGTAGAAATAAGTTTACAAAACTAATTCTATCAGATCAAGTAATTCAAATATCTTGAAAGCACATAATCCATGTAATCTTGAACAATCTCTACGCTGCATGAGAACCCGTGATTACTTAAAGTGAAAATGAGAATAAATCAAGCAAGCACCAATACGCTGTACGAATATGAGACAACATGGATCAAGCACAATTTAACACCACGCTCCAGAGGATTTTGACAAATAGTTTTTATGGGAAAATGCAGAAACTGAAGAGTCAAATAGAGTTAAACAAGACCATCAGAAAGAAAAAAAAATCACAGAGATTGGGCAAAAATAAGAGATTAATGAAATTATAAAGTTTTACATATTTCTATGACAATTCTCGCAAATTGGAAGAGGCAATGATTTCATTACCTAAAAAAATCTCAATTTAAAAAAAAATAACAAAATCGTTATTTAATCGTTTATAAACAAAATCAATAACGTTTCCATTGATGATTTCGCAACGGAAACAGTCGTTCTTCCCCATACATAGGTAATATTTGCTCGGTTTTCACATGACCGCGCTAGTATTTAGAGCATGGTAATCGTGGTCAATGTCATGTTCCATGGGAGACCTGTGATTTAACGACATAATTACCTCTGCCAACATCAGATATATGGGGTTACGACTGATATCTAAAATCTTTCTTGTATTATCTAACATGTGTAAAAAGTATCTTTTTTTTTCAAATTTAACCTATAGAGAAAGTCCTTTTAGCATTGTTTAGTTACCTAAAAGAATTCATCCGAATCTCTTCAGCAAAGCTACAACACTTCATGCATTTGTGCTATGAAATTGTAAAAACCTTGCTGCTTCGTTAATAGTTGGGAAAGAACCGGATCATCAAATTTTTATGCATCAAGTGTTTGTTCATCGGGTTCGACCATATCATTCATTCATTCGACTGAGTTTTCGCCATAAATCAAAATAAGCTTGAACACGGCGCGGGGTTGTGCTTTAAGGAGTACTGGCGTATGAATCCCCTTATTTTCTTTCATGGATACTTTGGTTTGACTTTGCACGGTTCCTCATAGGGGCGTTGCGCAACGTCGACTGGGAAAGTTGACCTACTCTGGTAGAGCATGTTTGCATTATTTGACAGGAGTTCAAAAGTTTTACTGGGCACTGAGGGAAAACCTGGCTGATACGACATTGAAGACTTATAACTATAGACAGCGACTATGACTCTTTAAAAAAGGGGGTCAAGGGTAAACCTTTTACCATCTTAGACAGTCGTCATGGCCTGGGAGAGCAATAGATTGAGGGAGAAAGACAGAGAGAAAAGAGATAAATAAGGAGAGAAATAGGAGAAAGAAAGAACAAATTGTGGGAACCGTTTTTTACGGCTTATGGAGCCGCATCACTGTGGAGTAATAGGAATACAAGAAGACGAGGAGGGGGTGGGGCTAGTGACTGACCTGCCTTATCGCACAAAGACCCCTTCTATTTAACTCCTATGACTGACTAAATAATTGCTGATTGTTGTGAGAAACGTGCAAGCTTGTGCCATCTAATACAACATTGCCTATCTCAACGTTAATCAAAATGTATTTTATTTTTACCATGTGTTTTTTATTGTTTATCTATTTATTTATGTATTTATTGATATACAGATATGCATACATTCATACCTGATTTCATTCCAATAATGAAGACATAACAGTTCACTGAGAAGTAACTAAGGCGAGATTGTCAAGACGAGAAGAATTGCTAAAAAATTCCAGTCCGCTTTTTTCCTCACGGTTCACTGGCATCTAGCACAATTCTCACCCAGGAGCTCACACAGAAGCAAATTTGCCTGAGCACAATGAAAATGTCATTACCACGTCAAGACTGTGATTTCAACACATCAGTTATCCACGACATCCAATACAGTGACTTTGATACATCCGGATGAAATCTCTAGCTGGTGAGACGAAATTTGGGTGCCGAAGTCATCGCTTTCCATTATCCTCCTATTAAGTCGATTCCGGAGTTCGTACACGGTCACCTGATTGAATTAACCCCGGGTGCAGCCGCAACGCAGATATGCAGCTGCGACGGTGCCAGATGCACACGCGTGTCTTTAAAGGACACCTATGATGAAAGTGGGGCAGGTGATGAGATAACTTTCGGAGAAGAGATATTCTGCTCATTTCATTTCTTTCAAACTAATCTCCCAGTTTGTTTCAATTTGTTTCACTTTTTACACGTTCCTCTTGAGAGCTCATTTCACTTATTTCGAGTTTGTTGTCTTTATTTTTTATTTTTTTTTCATGGTGGGTGCATACATCTTAATGTTATCAAAGTTGTTGAAAATCGAGATCGTCTAAAAAAGAACATGTCAGACAAGGCTTCATTTTAACCAGAGAAGAAAATCGATGAAAAAAAAAACCCAAAAGAGCATACACAGGACCTTTGATGAAAGGTAGTTGTTTTTTTGTGTTTTTTTGGCCACTTTAATAATCACTAAGTCATCTAATATGAGAGTAATCTTGAAATTTTACTCTTCGACATCGAGGTCCATTCCCCATACTTTGAGAATGAAATCTTATCTACAAGTCTCCATTGTTGTGTATAATATTCAAGACATAGGAAGATGACTCCTTAGAATAAAATGAGTCAATATCTTTTATATGTACGCTGCAATTCATTTCAGGTCAAGGTCAAAGTTACTGATAGAAATGACGGATGTGACGTCACGGTTACGTCACATGACTGCTGCACTGAAACATCGTCTTGACTTCGTTTCGTAAGCGTCTGTTTGCTTCCTCTTTATTTCAATTTTATATTTTTTTTTTCTCTCTCTCTCTTTCTCTCGCAATCTCACTTGGTCGCCCTGATTTCTGTCCCTGTATGCGATCCATGTCTGGTAGGCCTACAGGTATTTACTAAAATACCCAGTTTCTTGTTGATTTCATTTAATTTGTTTAGATTGCATTTAAGAAAGTTTTTTTTTCCTTGCATTTACCATGTTTACGAAAGTGAACACACAGGTTAGGTTTTCCTGTCGGATACAATGATGCAGTTCTTTATAACGTCGTCCTCTTCAGCTTGTCTGACAAATACGTTTCGGGGAGTACATGATTATTCAAGAAATTTTGGACTTTTTGTACAGTGTTGGTTATTTAATGCAAGTTTGTTTCTTTTTTTTTCGCTTTTTTTTTTGCAGGACATCGGTCTCGACTTCGTAATAAGTCTAACAATGGCTACATGAAGGTATGAACTCCATCATTCTCTTTTTTCTTGTAATCATTTGATGGTATCCTTCTTTGTAAGGGTATACGTCAGGTCTCTTCACGTTAACGCAAATATTTTGGGATTGAGTTTTTGCCGTGACATTCTATGATGATTGCAATTTGTAAGCGATAAGATGTTCATTATCGTGTAATAATTTCACAAGGGGGAGAATATCTGCTTTAACCTGCCTGCCCCGATTCATCGATCCCTACATGATCTATGCAAGTAGTCCTTATTACCCCGTTGAAAAACAAAAACATGTATGAAAGCCTCTCCCGTCTGTGTTGCCGCTCTTACACCTTGCAGAAACCGGCAGCAGCAAAAACATTGGAAGGCATAGATCAACGCGGGAAGAAAGCGGGAAATTAACGTCCCGCCACGACTGTCCAAGTGCAAAACAAAAGACGAGTCTCGCGAATCACTGCCAACCAAAACAGAATAGACGGCGGGATGAATTTGCTCCCGCTGCGGGAGAAATCTTTCGCGAAAGTTCGGAGGCATGTGACACGAAAATGATCCGAAATCAGTCTTTCTTGACAGGCATGTTTCAATCCAAATCCAGGAAGAGAGAGAGACAGACAAACAGATACAGACAGACAGACAGACAGACAGAAAGAAAGAAAGAAAGAAAGAAAGAAAGAAGGAGACAGAGAGAGAGAGAGTTTTGGATGATGTTCTACGTGAAGTTCTCTTGAAAGGTGCAATGATATCTACGAATAGATAAATAAATAAATAAATAAATAAATAAATAAATAAATAAATAAATAAATAAATAAATAAATAAATAAATAAATAAATAAATAAATAAATTCCGCAAAGCAAATCAAGAAGGCTTCATCAAATAAGGCAAATCAGGTAGACATGATGGTAGGTTTCATCAAAATTGGATCGGGGGGGGGGGGAAATACAGAATGCTACAGCATAATTTGACAAAACAGTAATGCAGGTAACAACCACTGTATAATATACATATGCAGAGTTTCCCATTGATCCGTCAACAATGGTGAAAGTATTTTTTTTTTCATCATAATGTTCATTTCGTTTATAACAAAAATGCAATTACAGAAAACATTTACTTATATTTAATTATACAGAATCAAGACAATATTGTTATAGAAAAATGCTATAGATTTTATAAAGTAACTTCAACAAATTACCTTACATGACATAGACTCACAAGGAATAATTGAATATTATTCATTAGTTATTTGTATTGAAATTTGACTGCTTTGTGCACTTTATGGGGAAATAGTGCTTTAGTTGCTAAATCACCAACCAAAGTTTTCTGGTACATTTTCAGCCACAATTAAATGTAAGAATGGTATCATTATGTCATAACCTCGGCTAATATGTATTTCATGTATTTTGTGTGGTTAGAATCATATCATTGAAGTAGATGATCGAGGTTATCATTTCATAACTTTTGAATTCAGATGAATCTCTGCCAATCTGTTCATCTCTTTATGCTCCAACTTTGGTGTAGATTTGGACTTAATTGCGAGATCAATTGAGGTAAATTTACAGAAGGGCCTAAATAAAATATATGTACCGCAACATCACCTTTTTCTTTCGATTTAGCAAAGCTTAAGACAAATCTTTTAGGTTTCAATTATCTCAATTTTTACGAGACAAGCTAACCGTGAAACAATCATTAATGTTGAGCATGAAGTGCCTCTATTCTAAGCACCACAAAGGTTCTTCATTATCGCTTTAGTGGAAATCAAGATTTAGTTTGAACCTTTTTGGAACTATGCGAGAATGTATTTCTCTTTTCATTTCAGATCTTTGGCATAGCAGCTTTAATTTGGACACGAAGCTTTTTCACATTTACCTGCTTCATATTTTTTGACCTAAAAGATTACAAACGGACGCGAATTGTCGGCGCTGATAAAGCCAGTCCTCCTCATGAAGAAGGAACATAAAACAAAAAATATATATATACACAACTCATCTCAAGGAAGTAGTCATTGAATAACGTAGGTGTTGTTATTTACAAATGAGTTAAGAAAAATCTTACTTTCAACGAGGATTGTTGAGCAGCAATTATCCAAAGCGTAGAAGTCAACCAAATGAATTCCCTCCAAGGAAAGACAGTCGCCAGTTACCAGTCGTTTGAGCGCCTTTTTCACACACACGAATCGGGAACAAGAACATCCGCAGATACCGATAAAGCATAGCCCAGATTTCACTTTTCCCTGCCAAGATGTTCGTGTTTCGACCACCTTCCCTGGTGTAGAGTTACCGTGGGTTATTGTGTCATTTCAAAAGGCATAGATGATCGCACAGAACCAGGTCCCCAGTGTTACTGAGTCAGGGGTGAAACAGGTGGAATTGGAAGTAGAGATGGAGAGGGAGAGAGAAATAGATGTCTCTCAATGTAAGTCTTTGTATTACTTTTGGTATGTGTGTGTTTATGTGTGTGTGTGTGTGTGCGTATGCGTACGCGCGTACTCGAATGTATGTGTGCAGGTGGGGATGGTTGAGGTTGATTTTGAGTGTGTGCGCGCTGCTGCTGTAAGAGTGAAAACTAAGCAAGAAAGAGAGTGAAACACGGCGCACAAGTACCGTGCACGTCGTGTCACTGAAAGTTGAAGACATGGAAGAAGCGCAGTTGACTGATGGGAGACAGGGATTGGAAGGAGCACCGCTGACCCCTTTCCCAGGCGTCAGCGGGAGACACTCGGTAGACCCCTCGAGAGCAAGAATTTGGTTCGTACGTGAGGGATGTTTGTACCAATGTCAATTGTTCGACTCTTAATGTCCCAGCGATCAAGAAGAATCTATGAGCAAAGCGCTTCTTATCATTCAAGGTGCATGGCTCCGATAGAAGTCAGACTGAAACAGACAGCAAATGACGTTTCATCATCATCGGAGGGAAAGCAAGAGTGTAGGAGACTTGTAAAGTCCTACGTGTTGTAACCAGAAAGTCAGGTGGATTGCAATCACCTGAATAATTCAAATGAGGCAATGACGTAAATCCTCCTACAATCGCTGCTCTTACTCGTACAGAAATAAAAAGAAAAAGATATTTTATAACATTTTTAGAGGATTGTAAACAGCAGTACTCCTTAAATACATTGACTTTCAGGGGATGTTAGAATTTCATAACTGTTTACAAATTATATCTATGACGGTCCTTCTAGTCAACCGAGATAAAGTTATCAAAAGATGATGATGAATTATTAACTATTTTACTCATTGAAATATAGTGTTACAGGACTACAGATATCGCCATTGTTTCATTTTTAAAATCCTTTTGCCCGATGAACTCCACACTTTTCTGCTTCTAATTGCTATGGGAGTGCACATGAACAAGACACGAAGTTTCCCTCTAAGGTCCTATTTGCGGGAGGGAAAGCCGCCGTGGATGTTGATGTTGTTGTAGTTGAAGCTGCGTCTGTTATTCCTCCCCAAGACGTAGATCTCCGGGGACATTCTATGAAGACAGCTGACATAACATCGATTTGGTCTTCACATGGGGTTGAAAGATGCGATCTATTTAGCGGAATATTCCACGTCCGTTTGCATGATTATATAGTGTTTGTGTATGTTGTGTGCGTGCACGTGACTTGTAATAGCACTATGCACCGGAAAAGAAGGGAAATTGTGAATTAATTTGTCAGTTTTGTCATTTCAAAGTATCGAAACTGGTTTTCTAGGGAACATACAATGCCCTTGTTATCTTGTAAACACAATTCAGAACAAAAATCTAAGATAAAGGTGGCCGACTATACCAGTACGTTATTAAGATATGAAAACACATTCGAGACATTCTATTGCATCTGCGTGTTCAACTGAGGCGTTATTTCAGTTCGGTGAAATCCGAATAATATTCTAGAATGGTTCACATCTTCCGTATATGTGTTTTCTTGGTTTTTTTTTTTTTTCCCCGCCTGGTTTCAACGAAATGTAGATTTAATCGTGACTATAATGCAGATTTAACATGATCAGCTTTCAACTCTGGCCCCTCAAATCTTTCGTATCATACATCTTGGAAAAAAAAAAAACAGCATTTCTAACCATCATTACATGATTAGACCAAGATGTAATATGTAGTTTGATGGCTTATCATAATTTCGGAATTATACAAGCATCTAATACAAATATATTCAAAATTAAATGAGGGCTAAAAATGTCAATTAATATGCATTTCTCAAGAAAAGGTGTTTGTGAAATATTGGAGATCCCGTCATGACATTCGCAGAATGTCATTAAAAAAACAGAGAAAATTGTGCATGGTTCAGACGCATGTGGACATGATTTTTTTTTTACCCATTCGCAACAGTTTGAAGTCAAACTACGTGGAAAATACGCCCGTTTCTCCCGGGGTCTCTACAGGGTCGTTCCCCTTTCACCTGAATCAGCCAAGCTGTCATTACGACGACGCCGAAGATGAAGATCAGTGCCAAATTGAATCAAGGCTCAACCTTGTCTCTTCGACCAACAATGTTACAGAATAGTCTTGAGAAGCTCCTTGTGCGTATCGAAAGAGACATAATGGGATTCAAAGCTGACAACCCTGCTACTGAGGCCATCTGGATTTGAAATAGGATTTATGCACTGACAGTACACAGCATAACATCGGAATCTTTACTCTGAATTGATTATATACTTTATGTAACGCCATGTACGAAACGATTTAAAAATGCTTTGTAACTGTTTAAACTTTTTCAGGGGAACATGCTTCCGCATGCATACATCATCCCTATATGTCCTATGTAGGTGCACCGATTCCACATGCTAAAATGCTGGATGTTGCGTTGAGAGATACGCAACTATGGAGTAAATATGCTCACCCTTTGTAATGTTGAGTTACCACCACCTTCCCCCCCCCCCCCCCAGAACAATTGGGGGCTTGTCCGGGAAATGAACCCGGGACTTCTCGCACCCGAAGCAAGAATCAAGGGGAAGAAAAGACGGTGGCAACTCAACAACACGTCACACATGATCCTCAGTGACACCAAACAGATCACCACCAAATGTTCTTGGTGTACGTAAGAGCAACTGAATTTTATTCTACCCCTCCAGCACCATAGTCAGTCCAAAAAGCCTCGAGACTTTCTGCCTCGACGTGGGCTGAACATGTTACACTTAATTTACATAAATACATATTCATGACACACTAAAGGGTGTGTACAGTTTTGGTTGAGGTGAGGATTTAGCGTTTTGCGAGATATTCAGAAACCACTCTACCAGAAGTCAAAGAGCATGCAATTCTAAGGGGTATCAGTTGATGAAAATTGGTTTGGAAATGGCTGTGATATCCCAAAAACAAGGTGAAACAAAGAGATTCTAATAAATGACGTGGCCTGTCGCTCTTTATTGCTATCACTTTTTTGGACATCTCAGTCATTCAAAAACCAATTTTCATCAAATAAGCGTTGAATCCTTCTTAAAATTACATGCCCTTTCATATTTCATAAGAGGTTTCTCATTATCTCACTTAAGAATGTTCAAAACATGAATCCCCACCTCAACCAGTACTGTACAGTTATGATTTAGTTGATATATGTAATACATTAACAACTACCAGCCTGATCCCTTAAAATTCATCATTACAAGGTTGTTATCATTGAACACAAAAACACACAAACACTTAGAGAACTATATCAAAGTTGTTGTTCTTTTCACTTTGATTTCATCTCAGAAAAAGAGCTTTAGAAAGACTTGTGTGTAAAAGTTATTTGGGCGCTTGCGACAGCATAACATTATCATTTTTTCTTATTTTTTAATGTTGCTGTAGTTGATACCACTGTTTTCCATTTCCATTTTCCATTTTCCCCTTTCCATCAACTTTTCTTACATACAGTAGAGTCACAGTACATGATTGTATTTCCTAACATGTCTCCCTTGTTATAAGAAATGACCCTCATCGATTTCTTATAACTGTGTATTTGCAAATGTTATGCTGCAAATTATATGATTTTGGAAATAGATGAAAATCAATGAATGAATGAATTGTTTCTGTATGCATAATAAAACTTATTTGAAATGTCATATATTTCTCCTCTAAGGTCTGACTGTCTGACTGTCACGCCGGAGGTATCCATCTTTTTTCTTTCTCACGGATATCATGGCATACCATAAAGACCACACAATAGTGAGCCGGAATTATAGTTTTCCAAACGCGTCAACAAACCCCTTCACATAATATTTGCTCATAGGCGGATGAAAGAACAGTCCCATGGACTTTGGGTGACTCCACTTTTACGATTAGACATGCCTTTCAGCTTCAACCTCAAGTGTACCAAAATACTCCTCAATGATTACAGAACCACAATGGTTGCAGTTTGTATGGCTGCAGTTTGACTGCAATCATTGTACCGTGCATTGTAACCGCAAAGTCTTTCCACGAATGACACCTCAAATCTAAATGCAAACAAACGCACGTCCCCTCTGCATATAGCATTTGACTTCAATATTTTTTGCCTGTTTTTCTTAGACTCCTATGTAAATATGCAAAGACAGAAAAAACAATGACGGAGATGGTGAGTGGCATTATCTTGAAATCCTTATTCTATCCAAGTATCAGACTATTAATCTTGCCCTTTCCAAATCATTGAGTCTTGTTTGAAAATACTGCTGCCTTATAGTATCGTCTGTCGTTCTGTATTTCGTCCAGTCGTTTTAGCTACCGAGTTGCTTAAGATCTGCGACGCGAACACTAAGACGACGCAGTCTCCCGGGTTGGATAATGGAGACAGCTGTAACTCTCGCGTATGCGCAGAAAAGCTCGCTTTTGTGTGCGTGTGCGTATGTAGACATGTGTATACATAAGAATATGCATGTGCACATGAACATGCATGTCTGTATAAACGTATACACTCTTGTTATTCTATAATGTGTGAATATGCGTGTTTAGTGTATGGGTGTGGGCGTTGTGCTTTTACATCCTAAGTTATGTACCGGATTATAAGCTTTATAATTATGTTTCCTCTGTGCGCCTTCACGATCTATTATCCCCCCTTGAGTCAGAAATTCCTGGTCAATGAAATCTGACTGTGCAAACTTTGACTTCGACTGGAGCAATGTGTTGCATATTTTGAATGGAAAGGTGTGGTGTTTACGTTTGGTAACTGGGAAGACTGACTGGGAAAGTTGACTCCTCACACTTCGAATAACTCAATAATTCCACAAAATATGTTAGTACTGTATTCTAATGTTGTTGTGTTGTTTTTATTCCTAATTGAATATGGCGCTTGCTATGAACAAGCTGTTGGTTATGTAGCATTGCAGTTTTAGTGTTTACCAAGGTGAGTATCATTCAATAGTACAAAGACAAATGTGATGTCAAGCGGTGTAAATATGGGCATAGATTTTTTTCCATTATTTTGTCAAAGAAAGATATTCAAAGAAAAAAAAAATGTTTACCTTTAGGCTTACCAAGGTTGCGATCAATGCCAGAGTTTGCTCTTGAACAACGGAAATCGCTCTTTGATTTCAGAAGAGTAGTCAACAATCAACCTTTAGAAGTGCACACATGTGAAAGCACATATAGGTATCACTATTAGGAGGCGAAATATATATATATATTATCATAATTATATATATATATATATATATATATATATATATATATATATACATATATATATATATATATATATATATATACATTTTATGTCAACGACGGGACAAATGACAAATAGGCGTCCACTCGGTATTTAAGTAAATACAAAAGAAATATAAATATTAAAGTGGGAGAGCAATTTTCTAAATCCGTTGTTCAAATAAGACTGGGGGAGAAAGAACGACGCATTATTAGCAATTCTTTTAAATTGAATATAAAATTTATTTTTTTTATAGAAATTCTGAATAACAATTACAAAATAATATATCTTGGAATAAAAAAATACAAAGAGTGAAATTAAAATTTAAACTTAAAACAACGCAACACTGTGTTCAAGGTAGAGAGCTAAACCATTTCCATCGTGATCCAGGCGTTAAAACAGGAGACAGACAACAAAGTCAAGACAAACTCCGTGATGGCGAGAGTATGCCTCAGCCACCCATATTAACTGGTGTTAAATGTGGTTTAATTATCCACAAAACAAACGAGAGTGCGGGGTGTCCGGTAACGTTGGACTCGGATCAGCTCAGTGGATGGAAGCGTTCTTTTGTTGTGATTTCTTCTATGACAACAACAAACAATTGCGCATGCGCATTAACAAAAATACACGGAAATAAGCAGTAGTAAAGGGGGCATACGTGTTGAAATATTTTGTATCAAAACATATATATCTATATATATATCTATCTATCTATATATATATATATATATATATATATATATATATATAATCATTATAAAGTAGATTGTTAATGAAAGAGCTTTATTCGTTATATGGTGTATACCATTTGATTTAAATATTGTGCATAAAATAATAAAAACCTATGCAAGTTTGTGGTTGATCTGCCTTTGTATCACATAATTATGTACGAGTGCAAGTAAGTGTAAATAAATATCTTCTTTCTGAACAGACGTAACCAATTTTTTTTTAATGTAAACACAGGAGAGGTATTGCATTCATTGTGGACTCACCGCCAGATTATTGATAACCCAAATACTAACCCATTCAATAATCACGTAAGTGTGTCAACTTCAACACCACATGTTGAATGCGCACACATCTCATTGCTAAAAGGCGTGGGGAACACTTACACAAAATGTCTACTCAGCTATTAGTGTGGCGTGACTGCACATGATATTCGTGTGTACATATATGTTTGGTTATCACTGTTTACTGATATGAATAATCATTTGGTCATCCTGTGCGAAACAGACAGTGATCATCCTTGTCGCTTGTCAACCACATCATTATAGGCATATTTTCCCCGCGCTATTAGCATCTATTCATTGTGCTGACAGGTTTTTGTTTCAACAGCTAAAAGATGCCTAGTTCTTTGATGTGAAGACAAAAATAAGTATGGGCCTTCAACTGGTTTTTGATGTTTCTGGGTTTTTTTGTTTTTGTTTTTGTTTTTTTTTTGTCTTGTTATTTTTTGCGTCTAGTCTGTTTGTCTGTCTGTCTCGTTCTGACTCTCTCATCTCTTCTCTCTCTCTCTCTCTCTCTATCTCTCTCTCTCTCTCTCTATTCAAGTGGGATCACTGTGTTACACTTGGTAGCGGTTTATCGGTTCGAGTCCCGTCCGGAATGATTTTCAAGGATATGAAGTGCCACAGGTGTGGTGTGAGAATTCGCGCAAGGCGTGAGTGCCTGGAGTTATGATATCAGCTGCGGCATCCTTCAGGAAAAAAAAAACAACAACAACAAAAACAGAATAAACATTAGAACTGGAGAGACTATACTACAGTCATCACACTTGCGGCACAAAAAAAAAACGACAACAACAACAGCAGCAGCATCATTTCGTCATCAGTCATTAAGTTAGGTATATCTATATTCAGAGTGGATCACCTCAAGGTGTCACGAGGCCCACTACCGAAGTAGCATCAACACGTGTGTGTGGATGTTTCCCAAGCCAAACCAGGAAGCTCGTGATGTTAGAGGGCTCTTCTTTCTAGAAACGTCTGTCTCCGTGCTTCGCAAATGATAATGATAATGAAAATTATAAAAAATAATAATCATAATCATAATCACAATCATAAGTGTCTTCTCTCTATTTTTTTTTTTCTTATTGCGTTTCCTTTTTCATCTGCTCGAGCTTAGTGTGAGTTTGTACATCGCGTATTTTCACGGTCGAGGAACCGACACGCACAGCCGAGCATACACAAGTCAAGGGGAAAATATTTTACGGCAATGACAATTATCTACGGATTGTCAATCAGAATTAAGGACTCCGGCCTTCGTCGGAGTTTTTTTTTTTTTTTTTTTTTTTTTTTTTCCAGTCATCTCGTCTATCATGCAAGATGTATGTACCCGGCTCTCAAATAGAGTTCGGTGAAATGTGACTAATGCTTCCATTTTTCTCTACCCGTCATTTGTTTATGACAAAATTTCAATGTATCACGTTGTATTGTCAGTTTGTACTTTACACGCACATCACATGCATAGACTTTGGTTTTATCTCTGTTTTGTAAAAGCTAACTTCTGGTGTATTCTAAAGGGGGCGTCGGCACGGAATTTTTGACCGGTGACTCACATACACTCAATTCATAACATTCAATTTATCTAAGAGTAAGATATCAACATGACACACCCTAAATGTTTAGAAACAAACAAGTCTATATGAGATCTTTGGAATAATATGTGGAAACATTTTAGTTGTGGTTAAAGAAGAAATGTTACTTCACTGTCATTTCAAAGTTTTCGATTTTCGATTTTCGATTTCCATCTATCATGCAACACGTTTTCCTTCATAAAAACAAAGTGAAGGAAAATATAAAACAATTAGGGCCTATGTAAGTCCTGGGACAAATGATTTCCCCTTACCTCAACTATGGAATTCTTGCATGGGGAAATTCGTCCAGATTTTTGCTTGATTCGCTTTTTCTTCTCCATAAACGCGCCATCAGAATTATCAATAACGCCGGATATCTATCTCATACTAATGAATTTTTTCACAAGAATAACATTTTGAAATTAACTGACTTGTTTGATTACAACCTAGGTATTTTTATGTATAAATACTCCACGAATGATCTTCCTGATGTTTTTCTTCACATGTTCAAAAGAAACTACTTAGTTCACAATTATCCCACCCGCCAACGGGACGCTTATCACCTTCCACGTACTCGAACAATTTTCGCAATGAAAACAATTATGTATGCGGGACCGAAATACTGGAACGATCTCCCCTCTGAACTCACAGGTTGTTTTTCACTATCATCCTTTAAATGCAAATTAAGACAGTATTTATTGAATAATTACATTAATTCAGCTCATTGAAATCTGTTTTGTGCTATACAGGACTATCCCGCTGTACTGTACTCCAGAGTAGTTGTCATGTTAAACCAGCTGTTTGTTCCCTCAAATTCTGTCACCGTGTTTATGACCTATTGTATATTCTTCCTTCTTTAAGACAGTTGGGCGAGGTAACAGCTGGTATTTCAATTTTCTCTGCCCTGTAACTGGTTGTTGAATGTCTTTTTTTTTGGGGGGGGGGGAATTTGCAGGTGCATGTGTTCCCTCCTTAATACACGCAATGTATAAATTTCTAATACTTTCTAAACCGTATCATTGTTATTATAATAAGTCATATTGTTATTATTGCCAGAACGACAATGGTTCATCCGCCTACAGCATGTGGCTTATCCGACCCCAAATCTGCATTTGAGAAGAATTTGCCATATAACTGTATAATTGTACTTTTTTTTTTCTCTCTATGTTTCGGTCATTGTTGTACCCGTGCTCCCCCATCTTAATCTTTAACTCGATTTTAATTGGGATCTACGCTCAGCAAGCTCGCTTTTAAGTAGGTTCCTTCATATTTCTTTAGCCTTTTTTCACAGATTCCAAACCTCATAGATCGACCACTATATGTTTTATATATTTGCAATATTTTATGTATGTCTCCAGCTTGATATCATGTACTTCATTTAATTTTGTTACATTTGATGTATTTTTTCATCGAGAAATATGAAAATATATTGAAATTGAAAAAAATTGAAATTGAAATGAAATAGTTACACAATGCATAAATTCATTCTCAAAACAGATAAAAGTATTGATTGATTGAGAAATATAGTAGAGGAAACAAAAATTTACCACAACCGTCTATCCACAGTTCAACAAGCAAACATGGAATGTTAAACTGCATCGGATGTCACTGTAAGCAGAGCTTGAGGGTCTAACCGTCCGAAACAAAAGAAAGTACGAATTATCAAAAGGAAAAAAAAAAAACCCAAAATCATACATTTAAAGCAGCAATGTTAATAGAACACATTACTCAAAGTTTGACGAAAATCGGACTAGCCGTTCAAAAGTTATGCTACTTTAAAATCATGCAGCCATCGCTGGATGAGAAGATGACTACTTGCATGTATACAATTCGTGACGATGCATATGGAAAATGATATACAGAAAATATAAAGAGAATTCAAAAAAAAAATTATTTTGTAAGGAACGGTATGTATTCCTTGACTTGATACATTATACTAACAAAAATTTTCAGGGTATCACTATTCCCTCAGCTTTCTGAAAGAGGTAAGTGCTCTTGCATTATGCTAGAATAAGTGAAAATGTATTAAATTATCTTCATTATTTCTTCATCTCGTTTCCCATATGTGATCGTCACAAAATGTTGTAGTCTTCTCATCCAGCAAATGGTGGCATCAAAACTGTAGCAATTCATAACTTTTGCACAGATTTTTTTCCATTTTTTTCCACACAATTTTTCCATAAACTCCCACTCCTGTGTTCTACTAATCTTGCCTCATTCACTCAATCTACATATGTATATGTGATTTATAAATAATGTTTGTATATATATATATATATATATATATATATATATATGATTATGTGTATGTGTGTGTGCGTGTGTGTGTGTGAGTGTAGTAATATGGGTTTCATTCTCCTTTAATAAAGATTGTATATCCATAAATAGGCCCTACTACTGGTATATAGAGGAATATTTAGGATAGGGAATGATCGCAGATAAAAGGACAGATGAACTGCGGTACAATGCTTCTCACGCTAGATATTCATCCATTCTTTCATTCATTCATTCATTTTATTTCTACACGGACACTTGTTTCAGCCACATGATGTTCTTCCACAAGTCCGTGCATGTTAACAAACAGTTACATAACATGAGACAGAACATACTGAAACATAATACACAAATCATACTAAAATGAAGTGTACAATGAAAAATACAAAACAACATCAAAAAGACATCAGCATTTGAGTTTGCAGGCTGCAAATAACTATCCCTATATCCCAAACACACACGAATAGCTCCGTGCAAGATCATTTGTGTTTGAACTTCGAATTATATCCTTATTATGATTATACACGTTTCAATGTGTGTGCAAGTATCACCTCGCTTTAAATACATGTAGGTTATCGCCTGAAAGATAAATCTTATTCATTTGACTGGGTGGGGGAGGATCCCCGAATTCCAAAAGTGAGAGTGATATTCCATTCCAGGTTAGCTAAGCACTGACCGTTACTGTATGCTCACTTTTAGCTATCAATATCTGCTTCAGAAATCGTCATCTTGTCATCAAATTTGCAAAAAAAAAAAATATTTTAATGTTGAGAGATAAATATAAACGTCAGTCTCATTAATTGTTAATGTGTCTTTTAATTCGAGAATCAGTTACAAACTATAAAAAAAAGACATGCTTTTTTATTCTGCTACTTTAACCACTATGAATACATGTAACATATTATGGCTCATATGAAAGAATGTGAAAAATAAAAAGACGTCTCCCCAAGCCACAAAGATGTAGAATTTGACTTTTTTTTTAAAGTTCTGATAGATTCATTGTTCACTATTGAAAAGCACTTCGTTCGCTCGAATTACACAAAAAGTGTAACAAAAAGTGTTATTTGTTTTCGCACATCTATGTAAACACTGGTAGTCGAAGCGTGGTAAAGGGTACAGCGTGCGTAGATGAATAGAACCACGCGGAATGTGCCCACTATACACCGTGATGTTGATGTGTGTAAACCAGAATAACTCCCACGAACCAATTTACCAAGCGTGACTAGATGCTAAGCTCTGTACAAACTCCTATTAAGCATTATACAGGTGGTTGTATTCATTACTCCAAATTTGTCACAGAGATCACTGTGCCATGATTTCAGGGCTGCCAACATTGGAAACTAGTTGAGAGTGAGACTCCCATAGGCCAATGCTATAATTTAGGAGTCAAAATGAGTGAGATCAATAGAAATGCATGCAAATGAAATAAAGTTTTAGAATGAGAAAGGACCAAAATGAGTTAGTCTCACTCTCAAGAGAGTTGGCAGCCCTGTGATTTTCCCCAAATACTGTCAACTATATAACATGACATCCTCGTCACATCATATCCAATAGATTGAAACATACAAGGAAACTGTTACGGGAAGTGATAAATCATATGTGATATATGAGCAAAATCGCAACCTTACACACGTTGATCCTTAGGTTCTCCTTTGTTCGCTCGCACTGTGTACCCCATAGATTATTTTGCATGCCCTGCAAGCTTGATTTTATAAAGCCACATTTGTTGTGCACTAACTGCATTGTTCCCAGCACCAGACGAGGAGGCATTTTTTTTTTGAACGCACACACTCACATTCCATTACACGCAAACATATCGTGTATCTATGCATTGTCTTTATGTGTGTGAGTGCATGTGTGTTCTGTGTGTGTCAGTGTTTGTATGTATCCGATGATATCGTATATTGTGTCCTTTCGTCTTTTTTTTTAAAACTTAAACGTATTTCCAGCATACAAAATAGAAAGGTATTCATTAATCATCAACGGAGCTGAGATCCCATAGAAAAGGCTGCAAGTCTTATTTTATTGTTCAGGGGACAAGATAACATTTTTCACATTTTCACAGGCTCTGCGAACAATCTCATCAAAAGCACCGTTGGCTCGAATGCTGGAGGGGGAACAGAAAATGAAATACCTCTTTTGAGAATTCAAAATGTATACACTTTTCAACTTCCTCTTTTGGGATCTTTCTGCACTGGTGATGAAGGAAGAAAACAGAATCAGGGGGTGTTTCATCAATTTAGTCAGCACTGAGGAAGTTGTCAGTCTCTGACAATGTCAGTAAAATTCTTAGTTTTGATTGGTTGAGACGCTCTTGTCACTGACTGTTACCATGGTAATTGTCAGTGACTGACAAGTTGTCAGCGCTGAAAACTTTCATGAAACGGTATACCCGGGATTCGAGTAACATCACGCTCTCATAGCACGTGATGGCATGCAAACTCCAGGAAAGGACACAATAATTTCCAGATTACATTGTTACCATATTCAAATGAGTCAACGTTTGTCTAGAAGTCAGTAACGATATGCATTTCTAATTGCATACCTGAATATAAAAACGACCCAGGTTCCAAATTTGGCTATCGTCCTTGGAGACCTTTCACTAAGTCATACAAAGATAGATAAGCGGTCAAATGAATGTTTTGCAGTTAAATTTGTATATATAACATTCCATCAACTGGAAAAAAGGATAAAAACATTGGGATATTATCTAATGATTTCTATATTGTCTAAATTTTCTGTAATGGATTTGGGTCGTTTTTATATTCAGGTATTCAATTTTTTTATTTATCTATCCTAAAAAGGAGAAATTCCTTTCTGTTTTACTCGACAGAAAGATGCCTTTTCACTTTTTGCATACCCGGACAATCTTATCCATGAAAGCAAAGTTGACGAGGCCTTGATACTGAGTAATCCTTCCCCAAAATAATAAAGATGATAAAAATAAAAGTAAATAGATAAAAGATAAATATGATTTTAAAAAAAATAACTCATTACATATTCAAACACAAAGCTTAATGAATTCTTCTGGAGGGGTTGTTCCCCTCCAACTGTTCTTTTTATAATTGTCATCTCCTTCTAAACCATCTCCATGTCCTCATTCCTCTGCCCTTCCTCCTCCTCTCTCTGCTTCCATGACGATTACATCTTCTTCACCTTCTTCATCTTTTTCCAGAAGAGCCACTTAAATAATTCATTGATAAATCATTTAAGACTTCCAAAACCTATATGCCCATTAAGCACATATTTTGGGATAGTATTCTCGCAATTTGAATGTATGGGACGCAAGTACGATTAATTAAATATTTCAGTTGCTTATTTTCTCTTTGTTTTTCTTTAAAGTGCCTCTACGGTATTTGAGCAGGGGCAAGACTTTGTCTATAGCGTGTCCACCTGTCTTGCCCAACCCTGCAAAGAAAAAACAAAACAAAAGAAACACAAGGAAGATAACAAATAGTACATGTGCAAATCCTTGAATTAATGGTCTGTGGGAAAGTAAGGCCTTGCATATGGCAATGGAAAGAGTTTGAGGTGAAAAATGACAGAACACTCGATATATTTTACAGGTGTGTTTATGAGTACACCAAGACTTGACACAGCCATTAACATAATGTTAACATGACATTATTGTGAAAGTCACTTAAACCACATTGAACCAACTGCCTATGGCGACATGCTGATTTGTTTCCCTATCATAGTTGGTGTTTCTTGTACTATTCCAAGAAATTTTAAGATACAAGGCCAGAAATATGAATCATTAACTTCATGCACTTGAAGATCTTTCCTTCTAACATTATCGTGTTACTCAGCCGAACCGAAATTAAGGTAAGGTAGAAAGGTCTTTAATAATGTTCCATTTTACGGAAAATGAAAGAGTACTATTACATCCAGCACGAACGAATGGTGGCGCTGTTACGGATCAACGCAAAGGCAGACTTAAATGCCCCCTCACACCTGAGCGAATTGCCTGAAATATGACTTGCGATGACTGGCGAAAGGCATTTTTGGAAAAATCGTTTTCAATGGTAATTGATAGTAAGTCATATTTGCCCTTCGTGTTTGGGTTCGTACACCTTCTGAACTAACAGTTGCGATTATTCAAATTCGCACGGGATTTTTGAACATGTTTAAGATTTCCCGACGAATTGAAAAATCGTCTATCATTTGCATCTCTTATTTAGTCTGCGGTAATCGTTCGTTTATCGTTCGTGTGCTATCGTCACGCATAGTTCCTCATCGCGCTTTTGCCAAGGTGGACCGAACTCGAAAGAACCCTAAACGAAGCAACACGATGACTAAATATGACTTACGCATAGAAACGAAGATACTATGACAAACGTATTTTCGCTTGCCATCTTATATGCGAAGGGAAACTAAGATTGACTTTTACTAAATTTGAAAGGCGATGCATACACGAAGGCAAGTCTAAGAGATACTATGACAAACTATGGATTGCGAAGTGATACGAATACGAGCGAATGACCTGAAGAAAAAATTGGCGAATGCTGAGCTGCTCTCTGTGACTAGCCACTCGCCACGCTACTCATATATAAACATTCCACCTGAAAGTTTCAATGTTTCTTCAGAAAAATGGAAGATGCAGCCTGCCTCAGAGTCGAGTATTTACTGGCAATGGCTCAGAATGATATTATACATCAGCAGCTGAACCTACACCAGTTCATCAGAGGCCGATTCAGATGGAGACGAGGCTTCAGACAACGTCGTATCTGGAGAAGGACGTGGCTGAACCCTGCCAGAAGAAGGGCTTTTGGAATCTACGACCAGGTGTTGGTTGAGCTCCGAAGAGAAGACCCTTCGACTTTCAAGAAATTTCTCTGCATGCCCCCTGAACTCTACGATGAAATCCTGGAGAGGGTCAGAGGAAGAATCAGGAGGCAGTACACCTAGTACAGGGAGCCGCTGGAAGAAGGTCTCAAGTTGGCAGCTACTCTCTGTCATCTTGTGTCTGGCACCAAGTACTCCGACATGCAGTATGGGTGGACGGTGCCTGAAAACACCCTATCTGTAGTGGCCAGGGAAGTGTGTCAGGCCATATGTGACGAGTATGCAGATGAAGTCATGACAGCCCCTTCAAGCCCTGATGGATGGAAACAACTTGCTGGTGGATTCTACAAGCGGTGGAATTTTCCCCACTGTGTGGCAGCTATTGATGGCAAGCATGTGGTCATCAGAAAGCCTCCTCTGTCCGGCTCGCTATGCTGCAACTACAAGGGCTTTTTTAGTATAATCCTGTTGGCTATCACAGTGGACAGTGACTACAAATTTATCTGGTGCGATGTTGGTGGTAAGTACGATACAATAGGGGAAAGGGGGTAGGTCGAGTCAATTTAGGGGTACGTCAAATTTGTTATCATCTCACCTCCATTGTTACTGTTTCAATATTTAATTTTTTGCTAAAATGATAGCAATTGGGGCAATTCATCTCAGTTTTTGCTTGATACCCTTTTTCTGCTTCAAAAACGTGCTTTAAGAATGATTAATAATATTGGATATTTATTTCACACAAATGATCTTTCGTGTAGAAGCAAAAAACTGAAATTGATTGATTTGTTTCATTATAATGTTGATATTCTTATGTATAAATTTTCAATTGATAGCTTCCTGACATTTTTGCACATGTTCATAAGAAATAACTCTCTTCATATCTACCCAACTCGTCATCGTGATGACTAACACCTTCCACGTACTCGCACAATTTTTACGAAAAAAAAAAAAACATTAATGTTTACAGTGCCAATCTTCTGGGTGATTTTACTATTTATCTTTGTCGTCCTTTAAATGTAAATGTTGCGTGGATGATTTCTCTGGCCGCACTGAAATCTGGACGGAC
The DNA here is from genome assembly GCF_964275005.1 of Diadema setosum. Lineage (NCBI taxonomy): Eukaryota > Metazoa > Echinodermata > Echinoidea > Diadematoida > Diadematidae > Diadema > Diadema setosum. Next base: position 7,980,649 of record NC_092692.1, on the reverse strand, counting down.
CTGGTCGCTTTTATACTCCCCAAGGAGCGCACACATACGTACGAGAACGCCTGATCTATTCTTTCGTCTTCGTTTCCAATCGCACGCCATATCAAACCATTGCTCATTGTTCGTTCGTCTTATCGGGTCATATCAACCCTTCGCTCGCCTTTGGCCGCAATTTACTCAAAGAAGTGAACCGAAAAATCGTTATCCTTCGAATGTCATATTTATCCTTCACTTACCGTTCGTTGATCACATTTGACTTTAGTTTATAATCGGATGATTTGAAGGCAACTTTATTTGAAATCGTTGAATTCGCGCGCATTTCGTACGTTTTTCTCATTCGTCCCCCTTCGTCCCCCTGCATTCGCTCAGGTGTGAGGGGGCTTTAAATAAATTTCATCACGATATATGCACATGCACTAAGAAAAGGCCTAAAAAATGCTTAAAACAATGTTGGGTTATACATCCAAAGTGGACTCACTTCAGACGGAATTCCTCAGGTGTAGAACATTGCACATCACCAAATTTCCCAGCGCGTTACAAATCATCGCGATGATTTTGGCAGTTTAGCACCGATTTTCGATGGGGTAGGAGACAATATTCTTTCTTTTTTCATCAACATTTATATAATATTGGATGCACTTGAGTGGTATATCAGATATATTGCATTCATCAACATGAATATTGCACGAGTCGAAGACGAGTGCAATATTCATGTTGATGAATGCAATATATCTGATATACCACGAAAGAAATCCAATATTATTATTATTATTATACGTACAAACCACTTTCCACGACAACACCACATTCAATTTCAAAAAAAAAAAATGAAAAAGGGTTTCACTCACCATTATATTGTTTACAAAATCTAAACTTTCAACTTGTATACGGACGTGTATCTACGCACATTACAGTACAGAGCATATCAGCGAGCGACTGCCGCAGACAGCACAGACGATTTACGTGTACTCCTGTGGCATTTCTCAACCTCATCGCGTAATGCCACTGCACTTATGCTTTCTTTCCAAGCGATACTGCGCATGCGTATAAAGAAACATTTTGAGTGCGATATTGACAGCAGAGTACAATATTGGAAACAATATTGTACTCTTTTTCTCCATTGATATGGGTAATGTAAAATGCATAGGACAGGTATTATGCTAACAATATTGTATGTCATTGAGCAAACCCCTTGCAGGAATATTGATACATGGTTTTATTGTATCGAAAAAGTGGCTTGTATGTATAATAATATGTCTTACCTGAAGGCTTTCTTAATATCCTTACAGCTTTCCACGCGAGTGCTTGAGGTCCACGTGGTATGGAGTACCTCTTCGGTCCCGCACAGCATGCACTGCCCGCTCCATATCGTAGTCATCTGGCCAGAGTTCTCCGACATTGTGAACCCGAGAGTTGAGGGAAAGCGGCGTGTGTTCGAGTAGCCCACTAAAAATCCCGAAGCTGCAGTAGATGTTTATGAGACAATACATGCAGATATACGCGTGAATCGACTTATTTTATAGTAACCTGGATGATAGATATTTACGATTGTCCGCTCACAAAACAGTCATATTTTGTTCTTCCTTCTTGCGTTCTTTTCGGGAAGTTGAAGTTGTGCTTTTGATTTTGTGACGCAAGTGATATCATAGAATTTGCAGTTATACGTTCAAAGAGATGAAGTAATGTCTTCGTGAATGAGTTTCGAATTACATTGGATCATAATGTATACATAACATGTAAAAAATATATGCAAACACTCACACGCGCACTTATATATACACTCACATAATCTATTCGTTCAGCTTTCATCTTTATAGCAATGAATGTCTAACATTGCAAATTTCTACTTACACAGAAACAAACATCGACAGCATCTCGGTTCGGCTGCGATATCAGTGATAACACCTTTAATTAGTTTATTATTCTTGTATTGCCAAGGATTACCGCTCTTTTCTACATGCAAGAAGCTGCTTTTGCTTGCTTTCTTTTTTATGCATTTCTTTAGGGGATTGATACTAAGTAAATCTAGTAAAGACGGTACAAACGCCAGCAGAATGGATTTAAGATCTGCAAAGACAGGCCAAAGTGACGATGTTCTCAAATATAATCTAATTATGATAAATTTGACAAGGTGTAGTTGATACATACGCATATGTCCATTTGAGGACTCGATGTCGGTGATGAATTCACCAAGGATCAATCCTGTATTTGTGTGCGTTATGGTGATACGATCATTGCACGAGTTAAACCACGTTCCCTCGATGTCACAGAAGCCAACTTTTAAAGAAGAAAATATAACAAAAAGATTTTTAAAGTAAAAGAGGAACAATAAAGAGTCAAGGAGGAGACAAATCCGTTATTATTGATATTTCGGCTTTCTGCATGTCGTAACTCGAAGCATACGTCTTCTAAAGGTTTACTGTGAGCATCATACGTGTATGCCTACTCCTCTGTAAAATCATAGAGATTAGATATTTGTGTCCCCATACGATCGCATTAATCATGTCATTTTATTCAATGTAAACTTCACAGATGAATATGACATTTGTAATCAACGAGAACAGTCATGCAATTGTGGACCCATTCCAAGCTACCCGAATCAAAACTTCGTTTGAAGTTAAGGCCATACTTGTACGTCAAACATACTAGAAGAGAATGCGGGAAAAACAAGATAGTGACTTATGTAGCTAGCAAAAATACTCTCCACAGATGGTCTACTTTGGTTACACAAAACGATGACTTTCTGTTACTATGGACCTGCTGTTACAAACCAGAAAGATATGCTCGCGACATTTACCAGTTAGACAGTTGATCCCGCTATAGCCCTGGCGACACTGACAAAGGTATGAGCCAGGCATGTCGATACACGTCCCTCCGTTCTGACATGGTAGGCTGCTGCACTCGTTGATATCTGCCCCAAAGATTACATAATAATCAAATTGTCAATTTGGCCAATAAGACACGGTTAATCATCAAGCTCCATCCGCCATAAACACACACATTTCATTTATGAAAACTTAAAGGAAAATTAGGGAAAATCATGTTGAATCTTACAAAGTCATAATGGCGGAACAAATGAATTTCAGTGATCCATTGGCGATTTCATGTGGCGAGTTTGATACGTCCATCGCTTGTTTATAATTCGCACATTATCGAAAGCCATGATATATAAACTTTCTGAGCAGGAGTATTCTTCGGAAAACAAGAAATCTCTGTGAATGAACCTTTTACATTATTGTTTCGTCACCAACATGATATTTAAGATTACATCTTAAATTCTGTCCGTCCTTCACACAGTGGTGAAATTTTCAGCAATCGACTGTTGTATAACTTATTCATGATCTTATAAAACTGACACCCTCACTATACTACACATTCCTCTCATTTTCATTACGGTGATTTGCTCTATTCAATTAATCAAGAACCCATGTCCCTGGGAATTACGTGCAATATCTCTTGCAAACACCGATGTAGTTCCCAAGTTTTTATTCGTACAATGCCATCTGTCATTTACAATGAAAACAAAAACATTCGCCAAAGATCCCCCTTTCATGTGCCCTGCACTAGATAATATTTTTGAATTACTTCTGGTTTATAGTTGTTGTTGTTTTTTTTTTTATATAAAAGCAGTCATTCAGTAGTCGGAAACCCAGTATTATTGAAAATTGTACACTGTTGCCGCAAAGCTGGAAATGTTTGCTGACTCAACGACATACCGATTTCGCAACTTCTCCCGTCGAATCCGGGACGGCACTCACAAATGTAATCGTCCATACCACTACCGGTTGAGACGCACGTTGCTCCGTTAACACACAGCCAATCCCCGCAGGCTTGGAGTACTGAAGAGTATAATACAGAATATGTAACAGTTAGTTGTATTGACCTCTTAGAAATGCATTTTGTGTGATTATTTAATGTTTATTTTGTTAGATCATGGACCTAATAGACATGGACATTTATCGTATCGTTAATTAATTCATGCACCCGTACATCTCAAAAGCGCCACAAAGACATTTTTAACATGCTTCACTTCTTTGATCCCATGATCGTCACCGCCAGCAAGCCGGGAGAAGAACAAGACGGAGATTCGAAAAATCTAAAACTATATGCGCAGAAGAAAATAACTCACAAAAATCAAGTAAAGTGAATGTGCAGTTGTGAGGTGTATGTTAGGAAATCATACCTCAAACAATTTCGCTTGGGAGAAGCAGGCAGTTTTTAAAAGAAAGCTAACATTTTGGTAGAATGACTGTCATTTGTGATCTCAATATTTCACTTTTTTCCAGCTTATTCCAGAGCTAAAAAGGGAAGGTAATGGTAGAGAACAGATATATCTTGCCATTAGGCAAGGTCTTATGTGTGTGCGTGAATGTGCGAATCAGCAATTACCCATCTTTTCACAGAAAATTTGTAACGATCTCAGGTTTGCTGCTCCTCATCATCTGTATTTATTCAAAGACATTTAAGTCTGAAAAAAAGGCACATCAGCGAAACAAGACTAAAATAAGGGAAACGATTCTTTTGTTAGTGACGATACATGATAATTCAATCATTATTGTCACGACACCTGAATGTACTCATTAAGATGCACATAATCGAGTGTCGGTGACGACCATTACATCAAAGAAATACTGCCGTGAATAGTCCATGTTATATTAAGTCCATGGTTAGATATGCTGTTGGTTTGTTAGTTTGTTTGTTTGTTTATGCTAAATGAAGTGGAAGTTGCATTACTCGGACAAATAGTTGTATTGCTCATTAGTTATAAGCCCGTATTACATTCATTTTTATCACGAATTCAAAAGTATCATATACGTTCCATGTTTTGTATATGTATATTCTTTGTAAAATTTTGTTCATGAAAAGTTGTCCAAACCACTAAATGAAAGGAAAGGAAATGAAATGAAATGAAAAACATAAGAAAACAATCATTGGTCTGTGGGTATCCATCAAAAGTTGAAAGGAAATGTCACGTTCTCCCTTTCTTTATATGATTATTTTTACCTGAAGAACAGTCGACGCCGGTCCAACCTGCTGCACATGCGCAGTTAAATCTGTTGATGCCGTCTTCACAGGAGCCTCCATTTTGACACGGGTTACTCGCGCATTCATCAACATCTGGGTAGTACATTATAGAATGACACTTTGATGAAATCTCAGGAGTGACAAGTGAAGTTAATTTTTATTCTGATAAAGTCTACCTCTTGAGATAATAACAAATCAAACGAGGACTTCTACGAGTATGTCATATAGCAAATACAATCTAATATATTCCAAATCAGACTGTAGAGCATCATAAATTCCAGGTAAATAAGTAATTTATTCTTAACGTTTCTGTTGATTTGATGCGTTAAATGACTTGTTAATAGGGCTACAACATGGAACTACAGTAGCTCCATGATTTGTTGTACCTCATGAAAACAAATAATTTATGTTCTACACATTCAATATTGCCAGTTGCACCAGTGTTTTAATCACGTTTGCTAAACATCACGACTCACATTTCTGAGTCTTTTGGGCTTCTAAGAAAATGAAACCACAGGGCACTCAAAGATATGAAACTGAAGTTTGAGAAACGGATGGTGTCATCGCAAGAAAGAGTAGGAAAAAACGTATTGAATTATCAATGAGGTTCTCTAGTCAAGACAGTACAATTGTTACTGGTCAACTGGTTGAGAAGGTCACGTAAATCTTAGATTAAACTTAGATCAAATTCAAAACTTGAATTGATCTTGGGAATCTTATTGGACAACTGCAGTGTATTTAATGTCAATAGCTTAATCAAAGAAGGCTATTGATACAGAGGGTGACGTGAAGCCACGCCCTAGTTTGTACCTGTCTGGCAAAGCTCCCCTTCGAATCCCGGTAGACATTCACACGTGAACATGCCGACATTATCTCGACAAGATGCACCGTTTTGACAAGGGTTGCTGGCGCAGTTGTTATCAGTGTCTGTGTACGAGAAGGGTTAAAATTGTTTTGTAAAATTGTAAAAATAGTTTGTTTGCTTATTAGTCGTTACATTAAACATGTTGCGTTCAAACCAAATGGTTAAAGTTAGAGCCAGATATCATTAATTCGCAGTAATCGCATTGTCAGTAACTCCCCCCTCCCATTCAGACAAAAACGTTATTGTATGGGTATACGGGATGTTTTTATGTGTGTGAATGGCCATATGTTGATACATTGTGCATCAATTATGTATAATACATAAATATGTTGGCACAACGTAATCGACACAATGGATTTATCGTAAGGGAGACAGTCACGATTTTCTAATGAAACGTGATAATACGCGAGGTCTGCAGCCAGATTATCGTATCATTTGCATATATATTGGGACGTATGACCATGTTTGAATGGTCTCATATAAATGCGTTATATCAGAGCGTCGTATATGTCGCTCTGATGGTAGGATACATCTTATGACTATAGCCTATAGCCTGTACTAGTATGTTGTACAACGTAGGCCTACATCGAAACAATGGATTTAGCGTAAGGGAGAGAGTCATGATTTTCTAATGAAACGTGATAATACGCGAGGTCTGCAGCCAGATTATCGTATCATTTGCATGTATATTGGGACGTATGACTATGTCTGAATGGTCTCATATAAATACCTTATATCAGACATTTGTCAGAGCGTCGTATAATTATGTCCCTTACCATAACCAGCTACATCAGCTCATGAAGTAATTTCATTACCAAATAAAAGAATTACGATTGCCTTTCTTACATTCGATACACGTACCTTTGGGTGTATGATATGTCGGAATGTATGACTAAATAGATAGATAAATGAATAATGACGATAATAATAATGATAATAATAATAATAATGATAATAATAATAACAATAATAATAATAATAACAATAATAATAATGAGAATAATATTAATAATAGTACAAGTTATAATGATAATGATGATAACAATAATGATAATAGCATCAGCGGAAGTGAAAGTGAAAGTCGCTCACAATTGTTGCAGTTGATTCCAGTATAGCCAGGTTGGCAGTCACACATATAAGCATTGATGCCGTCCAGACAGGTGGCGTTATTCAAACACGGCATGCTCGAGCACTCATCGATGTCTAGAATATTTGGGGAAGATAAAGAACAAAACAAAAATGAACATATGAAATGCAGGGATTTTGTTTATTACAAAATGATACTGATATGGGCTTTGTGCAATTTTTCGCCCAAATCTTAAACATTCGATTCCCTTTTCTCTCACGCGCTCTCATTTTGAAACATACACATTGCATACTTGCATACTTTCGAATTCATGTCATTTATTTTGTTGTGTGTAACGATCATTTTCAAGTATAGGTCTTACAGCACTTTGTCAAATCATTATGAAAATAACTAGCCTTTTGTAACATGTGGAAAGGGAGAAACATCAGATAATATATGGATGTAAACATGCACATTTTACACTAAACAAAACTTGTCCAGTTCCACAGAAAATTCCGCAAAAAGTCCGATACACAGTGGGACACAAACAACGCATGTCGCACCAATGCGTTGCAAGGATTACTGGCAAATACTCATCGATATCTGAGAAATTAAACTGATACGTAATTCATGGATTTTTATTTTTTTTACTCGTAGTTCATGTTTTTGGGGGGTTTTTTTGCTAATTTTCAATGTTAATGTTTATCATCTTTTTTTTTTAACTCTTTGAAACAGGTTGTCATAGGAGCTATATAAATTTTTCATATCATCACTATCTACAGCTGATTAGTACACAGGATAGCATGGACCTTCCGGTTGCCATATAGTCACGCAGTAAAGTTGATCAGAAAGTACGAAGTGTGATTAGAGGCCTGCCTGTAATATTGGTTCTTTCTCAAACCAATATCTGTGGCTATAGAGTTTTAAAAAAGCGTTCGACAAGAGCAGACTGAACAGAAAACTAACCGAATAAAAACAATACAAACATAAAACCACACAAACATAAAACAAACATCACACGCACTTTGGTTACACGTGGTGCCAGTGAATCCAGATGGGCACGAACACTGGAATCCGCCGATGACGTCATCACACATTCCTCCATTTTGACAAGGGGCGCCAGCACATTCATCAATGTCTGTTTGACAGAAAGAAGAAAAAATCAAAATTTGCAAAGGATGAAACATAAAGGTAATATACGCTCAGTGTAAAAAACTTTTGAAGTAACGTAACGGCTTGTGATAATGATATTACCAAAAATATCCATTCGTCGAAGTAGTCGGGGAAACACACAGATTAGATTAAAAGAAAATAAAAAGTTAGCTATTCACACTATAGCGTGATATGATTTAAAAAAATATACAGTATCTATCATAATATCTATACGTCAGCTGTCACAAATTGAGAAAAATGTTCCCCATTTCACTATCAGCAATGGCCAATTAATCGCTGTGTTGTATATTTACCGCTGTCACAATTGAGTCCAGTAAAGCCCGGGGAACAATCACATTGATATCCATTGATCCCATCTTGGCAGGTGGCACCGTTTTGGCATGGACTACTGGCACACTCGCTTATATCTGAGAGGGAGAAGCAGAAGAATCAAACTTTTTATTCGTGTGGTTTTTTTTTTTTTTTTTTTCAGTCACGCTCTGACTAACTTCATGTGTTTTCTTTCATAAACATTGCTTCGCGGTAAAATTTTGAAGCTGGAACGCATATGAGATCGACTAAAAATCAATCACACACCTTCTTTTTTTTTTTTAATGTAGATTTGCAATCAAGCTTTTCAACCGTGTAAATTTCTCTGAGCACACCAGGTCGAAAAACCAGTAGAAACCAGTAGAAACCAGTAAGCATTTTTAACTGGTCTTTACTGGTTTTAACTGGTCTTAACTGGTTTCAACTGGTACCAGTTGAAATCAGAAGGTAACTCCAAATTTCCAGTAACAAAATAAGCAATTCTTACTGAAACCAGTTGATACCAGTTGAAGATGTACTGGTACCAGTTGATACCAGTTTAATCATACTGGTACCAGTTTGTACCAGTTGAAGTTGCACTGCTTACCAGTTGAAACCAGTACAAGTCTACTGGTACCAGTTTATACCAGTTGAAGTTGCACTGCTTACCAGTTGAAACCAGTACAAGTCTACTGGTACCAGTTGAAGTCTTACTGGTACCAGTTTATACCAGTTGAAGTTGCACTGCTTACCAGTTGAAACCAGTACAAGTCTACTGATATCAGTTGTAGTCTTACTGGTACCAGTTTATACCAGTTGAAGTTGCACTGCTTACCGGCAGTTGAAACCAGTACAAGTCTACTGGTACCAGTTGAAACCTTACTGGTACCAGTTTATACCAGTTGAAGTTGCACTGCTTACCAGTTGAAACCAGTACAAGTCTACTGGTACCAGTTTATACCAGTTGAAGTTGCACTGCTTACCAGTTGAAACCAGCACAAGTCTACTGGTACCAGTTGAAGTCTTAATGGTACCAGTTGAAGTCTTAATGGTACCAGTTTTATACCAGTTGAAGTTGCACTGCTTACCAGTTGAAACCAGTACAAGTCTACGGGTACCAGTTGATACCAGTTCATATCTCATTGTGTACCAGTTGACACAAGCTGAAGTCTACTATTTTAATTCCATTAGTTTATCAATTAAAACTGAATTAAGAGGTTATAACAAAACTTAGTTATAACATTAAATTAAAAAGTAAGCAAAACACAATTAAACAAAACATTTGACGTGATTGAACTTGGACTCTTAATGACTTCAACTAAATGAAACTGGAACCAATTAAGACAGTTGACACTTCAACTGACTGACTGTATTTTGACCAGTTTGTGCGTGTGTGTATGTGTGCGTGTGTGCGCACGTGTGTGTGTTTCGGTGTGTGTGCAAATTAGTGTACATAATTTGATACCCATGTAACAGACTGGACTTGCTTATAACTTCATTCCACATTAACACCCACCAAATCATTGAAATTCCAATACCAGTTGATACCAGTTGGTTTCTATTGGTTTTTACTGGTCCTTTTGCTTGTGAATATTCATAAGCTATTCAAATTGTCTTCGTGGAAATGAGAAAATATTGTTAAATTTATCTTTTTTATGATATGAATAAACTCAGAAATGTCTGAAATGCATTAGAAATTTATCTAATATTATTGCCGTACATATTCACAATTTCAATTTGTCCCTCTGATGAGGTATTTTCATATTTTTATAATAAAAGTTCAATCTACTTGGTAACCATGTCTTAAATCATTACAGCAATGTAGCCCTATATATATGAATGAAACATCCCTGGTACTAACTAGGTCTAGGATGTAGGCTAAGCCTAAATGTAGTTGTAGGTATAGACTTTAAGACTAGCTGTAGGATAATGTTAGGTTAGATATTAGCAATGTTCTGACATACACCAAACACACATACACCAAATAATTCAACACCAAATTAATTTTGTCAACTGGATCCCAGTTAATTCCAGTTGATACCAGTTGACAACTGGTACCAGTTGATACCAGTTGACAACTGGTACCAGTTGATACCAGTTGACAACTGGTACCAGTTGATTCCAGTTGGACAAATACCAGTTGATACCAGTTGATTTCTAGTCACTCATTCCAATTTCCATATTGAAACCAGTTGCCCTAACTGGAATCAACTGGTACCAGTACCAGTTGTCAACTGGTTTTTCGACCTGGGGCGCGCGCGACTAAAATAAACCCCTACACAACAAACTTAAGCAAGGATAACCTGCATCTTGATGGCACATGGTGCCCCAGAACCCAGACGGACATAAACGCTGGAGTCCGTCGATCACGTCATTACATGTTCCTCCATTTTGACAAGGATCACATTCATTCATGTCTCTTGCTATAGGGAACATTCTAATACGAGACTGATTGTCTCGGATAGGACATAAAATGGAGGTCCCGTGTATGAGAGAGTCACAACTCATGCACGTAAAGATCCCTCTTCATTCATTCATCGCAAAGAGCAGGGTGTTTAACCCGGTGAAGTGGTCCCCCACCTAACATCCAACTGGACCCCATGGACGACCAGCTTAGCGTAGCTGAATATGGACTATCCAGCCATCTTCTAAGATGGAAATGAAAAAAAAATGGTTGATACAAGGAATGTTGATAGATGCATGTAGATGCACACGAAAAAACAAAAGTCAACAAACGTAGAACTTTTTTTTTAAAATGGGTATATCATAGGCTGCTATAATCCAACGTGGACAGTAGGTTCTTTTGTTTGTTTGTGTTTTGAAAGCTTATAAACATTAAATATAAAGACTACTTTCCACCCGTACAGGCTATATCAATTTAATATATGTAACTGTGGAACCTTGTTACTTTTTTTTTTGTTTGTTTGTTTTTAACCCGTTTAGGACGGTTTGCTTTGGCGAGCGAACACCCCCACAGACGGACAGGTTTTCCAAAATTGAGCCCGAACCGAGGGTTACTAAGGGGGTGTGACTTACGGTCCCGCTTTACCCAATCATCAAATTGCCGTGTATGCGGTCTAGGAATCCGCTTTCTGATTGGATGAATAACGACCGCTCATGAATAATAATGTCGCTTCCCTTCGCTATCTGGGTTCGCGCGCGCGGTTTGAACTTCACGTACTGTACGATCGTCAATTTACGTTCCCTCGTCAACTCAAATGAATAGCGTCTTTTATTATTGGGCACCAGGCTATGTCGAGGGTGTCGCAAATTTCTACTACATAATTGTCTTGAATTTACTGATTCATGGAGGCAATCTTTTATGGAAACTGTAATCCGTTGATCACAAGCCTTCAAAGTCTTTCAATGAAAAGCGATCGATCGGAGGATTGTGTACAGGCTTGCGTATTTCCATTTACACGACTGTAAGACACGCCAAGTAAATCTCGTATTGTGGCGATATCAAAGGCACACGAACCCACTCTTGACTTCCTGTTGTTCACAAAATTCCTTACCATAGCTAGTCAATGAATTTTGGAAACAGAAGGAAGTTTATTCATTGTATACAACATTTGAAAATCTGTTACACCTTGTTTGTCCCCGCTACTTGTATCCAAATACAAAGCTCGCGTGTCTGTAACAGAAGCACGTGGCTATTTCAACACTAGGCGAACCATCAACGATGTAATATTACAAGTAGAATTGGTGATACTGATTAATATTTATCAAAGTCGAATTTCGTAATAGAATAACGTCCACTTGAGTTTATTTCTTGGTTCTCTTTCAGTAATTTCCATAAAATTGACAAGAGCCTGGAATATGTTCAATATTCAAACAAATCTTTGCTTCTTTCTAACTTTCTTTGAGACGAATAAAAATGCATAATCCACGCTTGCGCGATACCTGCCATCCCCTGAAGAAGTCTGTATAAAGAAGTTTGCTTCCTGAAATTATCAATCGTGACTACCTACAAATTTCGATCATGCGACTTATAATAGGTTTTCATTGGATGCATACAAGATATCACCGAGTGGATTTGTGAGTTTATTATCGGGGTTTGATGCTGCTATTTTTCTGTGCGATCTTACAATTCCTTTACAACTTCGACGTAATGTCGGGAAGATAATGATTATTCACTATGTATCAAATGAAATGAGATTTCACACAGTGATACAAGACATATATTTGATTATTATAAAAAGTAATCACCAACCTAAATGAGTATCGTTATTTCTTACATAGAAAAAAAAAACTAAGAATAAAACACCGGTCCTGTTTAAGCCAGTTGACAGAACATGTATGAGCTCTTCAGATGAAACAGGGGAGTCTATACGATGAGAAGAGAAAAAGGAGAGAAAAATAGGCTGGTCATCTAAATTTTGTTTGATTGACGGTAGATAATCTGAAAAGATTTTTCAAACGTAATGTAAAATTATACAAGATGAGGTTTGCCTACAACCTGTGTTTTGGTATTATCTTTCTACGTTTTATATAATACATATGTAATATATACATATATAAATTTTATGGGCAGAGTATCTTGGAGAAGCGATCATCACCATCAACGATAATATTCAATCTACACGTTTGTATATATGGGAATGAAGAAGGGGATAGCTGGAAAGGAAAGTGATGAGATGTAATGAGATAAAATGAAGGAACACTAATTGAGACAAATGTATTACAAAGGAAGAGCAAAAAGGCAAAAAAGGGCAAAAGGGTACAACATTATGCAAAGATTTTGCAGTCATTTTTTTGTGTACGTTTGCCTTCCAATTTCGTAGTTACGTAATTCAAAATAGCCAACAAAAAAAAAGAAAAAAAGATAGCGCCATGAAGATGTTCATTCAACCTCGTTTGCCTTTCACTATGTCCTATCACTTCAAAAAATGTAGCATTAGCACAATTCAAATTAGAATTCCCATCGAGAATTCAGATTCGCATCAATGTGAGAGAGTATCTTTTCAGACAGGGTCGCAGGTGAGCATTTCCGAGTTCGTCGGAGAAGTTCATTCATATTAGAAACAAAAAGGTTGACCACCCGCCAGCTGATAGAAGAAGACGACATGACCATGGGAGAACGGCGAGCACATGTCACACAAGCTTGAAGGTCTAAAACCATTACATCACTTCAGAAAATAACGAAAAGATGATATGTTTGTTGAAATAAACGACATTTCTCCCGACATTCTTCGATCTCTCATAATTTTGCTGAAATGATCTTCTCTTATGTCATGAGTGTAAATCAATATTATTTTGTTTTATTGTGTATACCAGTCATCGTCCGGTAAAAGACAGAAAATGAAGTACTATTCTCATTCAATAAGCATAATGTATAAAGGAAACGAGCATTTGCTGCAATCGTTTATGAATATGAAAATGCTTCAATGCGATTTCACGAAGTCTTAAGGAATGAATGCAAGTAGGTCTACGTAAATACAGAGATGTATAATGCAATTATTATAAAAAATACACAGCCACGATAAGTGCATAAACCACTTCAATAGCAGCATGAAAATATTTGATCACATCAATATATGAGATCGACAAGAACATCATGCTTTTATTGCTCGAAATTCCTTGCTCCTAAACAAAGTAGAGTGTTCAATTGAAGCGACGGGTTATCACATCTCCGTCTCTCGCAAAACTGAATCATCACTTCGCAAATTTGGAGTGCTTTCTACAAATTTACATTTTTTTTAGGCATGAGTTACCATATTCTACTGATTATAAATCGATTGAGCTACAAAACGGTAGTGTGTTGCTAAAACCATTATAACTCAATGATCGCGAAATCCTTTGACTTGTGAACTTCCGAAAGAGATGGACTGAAAAACCCAGACTTCTAAACGTATAAATAATTGACAGAGCGACTATAGCCGAAAATTAGCATATTATGAAGAATTCTACACATGAAGAGTTTGTTTGCAAAAACCGGTAAGTCCATATTTGCCAAATTGAGATATTTGCGATTAAAGGTCAAGAAAAATAAAGAGAATAATAAGAAATTTTTTGCTTCTTTTGACCATAACTTCAAAAATATACCTTTATATGTAGTGACCAATACATCATTTAAAAGGTATTATTTTGTACTTTATGACAGAGACCGTACTTCAAAATCTTCAAAAATGGACTTATCGGTTTTTGCGAACAAACTCTTCACATATATGTTGGTTACAACCACACGAGAACTTGCACATTCTCTTCCCAACAACCATAAAATCATTGGGGTCCGTAAAAGTGGTTACGTAATACATACGAAGCACATCACTATAATGCATTCTATGGACCGGTGCAGAAAAAAGAGACTGTCTGTAATCGGCCTTTGAACTTCTCTATTATGCTCATAATCCCCGACTTTTCAGATGGCGTCTACGAGTGCGTCTTAGGAATGTTTTTGTATCAACATCCTGTCTATTCAAGGAGGTACAATGTAACCTGATACTCTGGCCACCTGGTCTATTCAAAGTGTTCTTGCCTATAACACGCGCACATGTTACGCTGTGTTTCACCATGATGAATATAATTATAAGACCCCATAGTGGCAATATCGGCTCTTGCATTGTATGAAAATGATGACTATTATACAGTATATCCTCTATTTGGTTCGTTGGCCGAGTAGATTTTTTGAACAATCTTATAACATAATCACGCTGTCATTCATAAGTATGAGAGAGAGAGAAAAAAAAAAGCTTCAAGCAACATCGAAGTTGAGTTTCTCAAACCAATCTTCCATTTGAGTTTGTTTCTTGGTTTTGTTTCAACAATTTTCATAATGTTGACAAGAGCCTGATGGGATGTTCAATATTCAGATAAATCGTTGCATCTTTCTTGCAATCTTTGACAGCTAATGGTGACTAAACCTGCGAACTCCATGCATTTTTGTATAAAGACGTTTGCTTCGTGAAATTATCCATCATGACTGCCTCCAGATTTCGACCATAATTATATGACATAGGTTTCCATGAGATGAATAAAGGAGATCAACGAGCGCATTTGTAAGTTTACTGTCGGGTTGTATGTTGCAAATTTTATGTGCAATCATGATTCCCTTACAACTCTACCGTAATGGCGGGAAGGTATTGTTTACTGCACATCACTTGAAATTAAATGTCACACAGTGATATGATAATCATCAGCAAACGGGATAGATTATTGTATATATATATATATATATATATATATATATATATATAACACCTACAATGTATTCCAGTCAGTTGATGGAGCATTTATGAGCTCTTCCGGTCTGCAAACGAAACATCGGAGTCTATGCGATAAGAAGAAAGATTGAGAGATAAAGAGATAAAAAATAGGCTGGTCTTCTAAATTTAGTTCCATGGACGGTAATCTGAACACACCTTTGCAAACGAAATGAAATATTACACACGCCTAGGTTTGCCTATAATCTGTGTTATGGTGATATCTTATGAGATTACATATAATAATACGGGCAAAGTATCTTGGAAAGGTGATCGCCACCATCAATGGGGATATTCAATCTAAACGATTAATTGTAGATGATGGGAATGAAGAAGTGGATAGCTGGAAAGGAAAGTAATGAGATGCAATGAGATAAATCGAAGCAGCACTAGTCGAGGCAAATGTAACTATTACGAAGGAAGAGCAAAACGGCATATTCGAGTGTATAAAATGGTTCAACATTATGCAAAGATTTTGCAGTCATTTGTGTGTGTGTGTGTGTGTGTGTGTGTGTGTGTGTGTGTGTACGTTTGTCTTCTAATTTCACAGTTAGGTAATTCAAAATCGCCTAAAAAAAAAAGAAAAGATCGCGCAATGAAGATGTTCATTCAATCTCAGTTTCCTTTCACTATATCCTATCACTTCAAATTACGTAGCCTTAACACAATTCAAATTAGAATGTCCATTGAGAATTCAAATTCGTCTCAATATGAGAGAGCGTCTTTTCTAACAGGGTCGCAGGTGAGCATTCCCGAGTTCGACGGAGAAATTCATTCAATTTAGCAACAAAAAAGGTTGGCCATCCGGCAGCTGTAGAAGAAGCCGACATAATCATGGAAGTATGGCAAGTACAAGCCACACAGGCTTGAAGACCTACAATTATTACATCACTTCAGAAAATAAGGAAAAGACGATATTTTTGTTGAAATAAACAACATTTCTCCCGGCATTCTTTGATATCTCATAACAGACGGCTAATTTTGCTGAAATGATCTTCTCTTATGTCATGAGTGTAAATCAATATTTTTTTTATTGTGTCTACCAGTCATCCCCCGATAAAAGACAAAAACAAAAATGAAGTACTAACAATCTCATTCAATAAGCATAATGTATAAAGGAAACGAGCATTTGCTGCAATCGGTTATGAATATGAAAATGCTTCAATGCGATTTCACGAAGTCTAATGGAATGAATGAATGTAGGCATACCTAAATGAAGATATATACGTAGACATAAAAAATACACAGGCACGATAAGTGCATAAATTACTTCAATAGCAACATTCAAAAAAATTGATTACATCGATAAACATGAGATAAGATAAGAACATTAATTTCATGTTTTTATTGCCCGAAATACCTTTCTCCTAAACAAAGTGTTCAATTGAAGCGATGTGGTTATCACATCTCCGTCTCTCGCAAAATTGAATCACCACTTCGCAAATTTGGAGAGCTTTCTACAAAGAAAAACAAAAGAGAAGTCGGTTTTTTTTCGGTATAAGTTGTCATATTTGACTGATTATAAATGGATTGAACTCAATGATCGAAAAAAAATGACTCGTGAACTTACGAAAGAAGTGGACTGAAAACACCTCAGACTTCTAAATGTATAAGAAATTGACAGAGCGACTATAGCCGAATATTAGCATATTATGAGGAATTCATACAGAACTAGAACAAAAAAGACTAAACAGTCGACATCACCATCGTCGGTATCATCGAAATAATTTGGGATATTATCTTATTTTGACTACTTCTTTGAAATGCTGCAAACATCAAATACCGAACATCATAATTATATCTACAATTTTTTGACGAATGCTAAGCGTATGAGAGAAAAAAAAATGCCATATGTCTTGTTTACTCGCTTTATTGCAGCGTATTTCGTTGTCGAAGTTTAAATTCTATACATGTTGGTTACAACCACATGAGAACTTGCACATTCGCTTCCCAACAACCATAAAATCATTGGGGTCCGTATAAGTGGTTACGTAATACATACGAAGCACATCACTATAAATGCATTCTATGGACCGGTGCAGAAAAAAAGAGGCTGTCTGTAATCGGCCTTTGAACTTCTCTATTATGCTCATAATCCCTGACTTTTCACATGGCGTCTACGAGTGCGTCTTAGGAATGTTTTTGTATAAACATCCTGTCTATTCAAGGAGGTAAAATGTAACCTGATACTCTGGCCACCTGGTCTATTCAATTTATATGAATTTACGACTTCGATGAAGTAGCACAATCGACTGCGTTGTTTGTATGCAGTACATCCCCTACTCGGTTTGTTCTTGGCCAAGTGGTTTCTTTTTTTTAACGATTTTATAACATAATCAGAATATTATTCATGACGGTAAAACTCTTCAAACAACTACAAGTAACATCGCTGTCATGATAACAAACAGACACAAAAACATTCACACACATCACATGCATGCAGGGACACGAAAAAGATTTACTTTTGAATTTATTCAATTCGCCGAGTTTTGGCAAATCCAAGGACTCGGCAGCGGAAGAAGAAGGCCAACATTTCATGCCAATAATGGTAAGCAGGTTATCATGCCGAGGTGGCTTTCATAGAAGATCCATAAGTACGACATTGCATTCCTGATATAACACGAAGTAGTATGCTACAATACTTTATCATGTAAATGTGTGCTAATAAGGTAGGTGCGTGCACGCAACGGTCTTGACCGCCGCACGCACGCTTTTCACTTGAGTGTGACAATTTGCATACCGATGCAAATGAGATCGCCAGAGCGTGCGGCTGGTCGCTCGTCATTGGTCACTTTCCCGACCGTTGCGAAGGTCTGAATGTCGTGAAAATTGCACTCATGTTTGTCAATATTTTGCTTGTTTATAGACATAAGATATGACCAATCATCAGAAAATGTTCACAGATGCCAACTTTGATGTATGTAGTCCCACAAAATATAAATCATTTTCAACATAGGCATCGTATTGTTGGTGAAATTCTAAGTTTAAAAATGCGTGTTCATTTCACTCTCTCAGCCCGAGTATACTCGGGACCAGTCCACAGCCTGGAAAACGTCAGCCCGAGTATACTCGGGACACGTCCTAAACGGGTTAACTGATGTCAGACTTATGTCTTACCTGAACTGCAGTTGACTCCAGTATATCCTGACGGACAGAGACACATAAATCCATTGACACTATCTTGGCACGTTCCGCTGGCTCCACATGGATTGCTTGCACATTCGTCTATGTCTATTGAGAGTGAACAGGTAGAGTGGAATGTTTAATGTACATTCTGTATACACACATAATAATGATGATGATGATGATGATAATAATGATAATAATAATAATAATAATGATAATAATAATAATAATAATAATAATAATAATAAGTAAAAAAATATGATGATAATAATAATGATGATAACAATAATGATAACAAACGCAAAAAAAAGAGGAAACTGACTATAAACGAATGATTTAGCAGTGAAACTTGAGCAAAGAAAATGGATTCCATCGGGATTCGAACCACAGGGTTGCTAGACTGGTGCTCTACCGACTAAGCTATAGAAAGCACTAGTAAAGCGTTCGTCCCAGAAGCCCTTGATTCTCAATGCTCAAATGGTCAGAAGCTATGGTGTGTGTATATGTGGCACACACAACACACACACACACACACACACATACATTGACCTGGCATAAACCCGAAGGATGTAAATCAACTTGGGGATAAATACGAGGGATGACCGAAGTGATGCAGCTTTTTGAATATTAAACGCAGCTAAGCATTGTGTTCATAGAGTTCACTCTGCAGAGCCAACTGTGATGGTAAAACATGTCTTCCTATCACAGCCACGACCACTATCCCCATTATCCTCCACAAATCCAATGCAGGCCAAAACAAAATAATGTAACTAATGTTCATACCCCTCACATGTGTGTGTGTGCGCCTAACAGCTGCCACACTCCTTTTTCTCTCTCCCACTTATCTACTACATCTGCCTTGACAAACATTTACTCTGACATAAATTGTATGCCAGTTTGTTTGTTATCATCTTGTGAACTACCTGGACCATTTTTAGAAGGATTTCTGATCTGCAAACCACATATTTCGAGCATCAACTTTTCCATGATCTGCTGTGAATTTTGAGAAGGAAGCCATACTTCTACTGCAGCCAGTTCCTTGCCCTATTGGTGTTCGCTCGAGCTTGATCATGACCAGTGAACCTGGACTCACACAATGCTAATCTGGGGGATTACAACACTTGCCACCCTTCTTGTATGCTGTCCCATCTCCCTCAACTGGACTCATCTGAATAGGTCTATTCATGACCATGATAGACCTTCTAAGAGCTGCAGCAGAGAATACACTGGTGGGAGGATAGTGTACTATCCAAATAGTACATGTACTTTCCGTATAGAGCTAGTGCAACATGGCGACATTCATCCAAATCCTGGCCCTGCACTGGAAGAAAATGCAGAGAACAGCACTCGGAGGTTACTACCGGCTAAAGTGTATACCAGTACAGAACTGCATGCCCTTAATTCGATCACCAGAATTAATGCAAAAGCCTGGCATACAATCAACTCTCTGGGGATATCATCTAAACGACGAACCCATCGAGGAGTTAAAGGTGGACGTCGAGTCCAAAAACGACGGGAACTGGTTTCAGCGCAGTCTTCCAAAGCTCAGCAGGATGAACCCGACCTAAAGGTGCATTCTTTTTCATCATTTGCACTATGGAATGCAAGATCAGTAAAAAAATAAGACCCACATGATATCTGAGCTTGTCAATACTAGACGCATCGACATACTAGCTCTAACGGAAACCTGGCTGAATGGGGATGCTAGGGATAACCGTTGTCTAGCGGACCTGAGCTCATCTGTACCAAGTCACCAGTTCATCCACTCACCTCGGAAGGATAGAGCTGGTGGCGGCATCGCCGTTTGTCTTCACAAGAACTTCACCATATCACAACGAAAACAGTGTGAACCTGACTCTTTTGAGTATATGGACATCCTTATTTCAAGCAAGGATCAGAATCCTCTCCGGTTGATTGTTATATATCGGCCTCAAAGGAAAAGAGATCATACATCAACAACCCGAAAATTCTTTGAAGAGTTTGCCACTCTCCTTGAGAAACTAATGATAGAGCCAAATAGGCTTGTTATTACAGGAGACTTCAATTTTCATGTCAATGACCCTAATGACAGTGATGCGGCTGCCTTTTCTGACCTGGTATCATCAGTCAATTTGTTTCAGCACATTGATTTTGCAACTCATATCAAAGGACACACACTGGATTTGGTAATAACTAGAGCTTCAGATAACATCATCTCCCAGATCTCACACACTAGTTACTTGCCCTCGGATCATGCAGCAGTTTTGTGTAACCTCTCCGTCAGCAAACCTGATCCTGTGAGGACAAAGATCAGGTTTAGGAAGGTAAAGGATATCAATCCTGACACTTTTAAGCTGGATATTATTTGGTCAAATCTATACACATGTTACACAGAACTTGACTGCAATGACCTGATTGAACAGTATGAGTCAACCCTGCAGGGTTTACTGGATCATCACGCTCCTCTTACCATCAGGACAATTACTGCCAGACCTAGCTCACTTTGGTTCACTGATGACTGTCGGGATGCAAAAAAAAAAAGACTCCGAAGGCTTGAGAGACGTTGGCGGAAATCCAAGCTAGAAATTGATCACCAGATATTTCTTAAGGAGGCATCATTCTATAATGCAGTCTTAATCCGGGCGAGAAGAGTTTTTTATTCAGCGCAATTAGAAGGCTGTGGTCCAAGAGACTTTTTTTCGCAGAGTCAGTAACATGTGGGAGAGATCAGATAAAACACTACCGAAGGATAATGTTGATGGCCTATCTCTGGCAGACCGGTTTTGTATCTTCTTTGCTGACAAAACGGATAAGATCGTTTCCTCCCTCGATCCTGCATCTTGTCCTGAAGTTTGTGATGTTATATTCCATACAACTAACCTGAAGTTTGATGAATTTCAAGCTGTGTCTCCACTGCAGGTGAAAACAGTTGTTTCTCGTTCAAAATCTACCACGTGTGAATTGGATCCAATCCCAACCGACTTGCTTAAGAGGTGCATTGATGAGCTAGCTCCTATAATCACAAGGATAGTTAATTTGGTTCTGGTAAGCGGCCGTTTCCCGGATGCAAAGAAGGCTCATATCTCACCTATCATCAAGGGAGCTGGACTGGATCCGGAGGACTTGAAAAACTACAGGCCGATTGCTCATCTAAAATTCCTTGGCAAGACGATTGAAAGAATCATGGTCCATCAATTGAATGTTTATCTTGAGAAAAACAATTTGTATGTTATGACTCAGTCTGCGTATAGACAGTACCATAGTTGTGAAACTGCATTAATTAGAGTTGTCAATGATATCCTTCAGTGCCTCGACAAAGGTAAAGAGGCAATCTTACTCTTACTTGATTATAAGGCAGCATTTGACACGATTGTACATGAAACGTGTTATCTCGTCTGCATGATAGATATGGTATCGGTGGTATGGCTCTTGAACTCATAACGTCATATTTTGAGAACAGGACACATAGAGTGGTTATAACTGACAATTGTAAATCAGATGCTAAGTTCTCCTCTGTCGGGGTTCCGCAAGGATCAGTTTTTGGCCCAGTTGCCTTCAGCCTTTATATTGCCCCACTATATGACATTATCTGTGCACACAAGCTAAATAGTATGATTTACGCTGATGACACACAAGTATATATTCTGGTAAAGAGGGGTAATCAGTCAGAAGCAATTTTGCAACTCCAAGCCTTTATGGTCGACATAAAACATTGGTCGGTTCACAATGGTCTTAAACTCAATGAAGATAAGACTTAAATTTTGCATTTTACAAGTAAATTCAGGCAATACGGTAGGATTGAAAGCATTTCATTTGATAGCAATTGTATACAGACAGTTGACTCCGCCAGGAACCTTGGTGTAAGACTGGATAAACATATGACATTGTCAGCCCATGTGAATCAGATTTGTAAAACAGCCTCGTTTGCTTTGCGCAAGATTGGAACAATTCGTCCTTTCCTTTCCAAAAAGTCGACAGAGAAACTTGTTCACGCTCACATAATGTCTCGTCTTGATTTCTGTAACGGCATTTTGTATGGTTTACCAAACAATGAAATCCAAAAGTTGCAGAGAATACAAAACTCTGCTGCTAGGTTGGTTACACGTACTCGACTCAATGAACATATAAGTCCAATCCTAAGACAACTGCATTGGCTGACAGTAAAGCAACGGATTGACTTCAAGATCTTAATCATGGTAATTATGTGTTTGCAAGAATTAGGTCCTACTTACCTCCAACAGCTCATAACAAAATATCGTCCAGCAAGGAATCTTCGCTCTCAGTCCAAACTTCTGTTGCACACCCCCACAATATCAACACAATTTTATGGCGCAAGATCTTTTCAACTGGCAGCAGCAGAGTTATGGAACAAATTACCCACGTATCTTAAGCAAATTAATACAGTAGATGATTTTAAGCGTTTGTTGAAAACATATCTCTTTAACATGTCCGTGTACCAGGTTTAAAACTAAGCAATGTTTGTCACAGCTCTGTCACTTTTCATCTTGTTCTGCCTCCTCTCTCTCTCTCACATGTCTATTTTCCTTATTTCTATTTATTAGTTCCTTTTTCCTTCAATGCGCATAGAGACATTAATCTATTTTTGTGATATGCGCCATATAAATATGGTTTATTATTATTATTACACATTCTGGGACAACTGTAATGGTAAGACATGCCTATAAAACAGTAATACATACTAAAAACCACATTATCATCAACAACAACAACAACAACAGCAACAACTCTTATCACGACTGCACTGGTATGTATGGGCCCATTGTCATTTCCTAATACAATGTATAGCCTACATAGGTTTTAAATGCTTAAATAATGGAAGTTTAAGCTAAATTCAAATTGTGTGTATTCTTTTATTAGTACAGTACTGTGATTTTGAGCGGAAGTGACGAGTACACGGGAGAATGACAAGCGTTATGGAAAAGTAATATTTATGTCTCAAAGCGGATATTCAGACATGTAACAGCTTTCTGATTAGCAAAGGTGAGCAGCCTCATCTTGTCAGCAGTATTTGTGTGAGGCGTGGATTAGACCTCCAACTTCAAGTAGGCCTACTGAATTCAAGAGAGGAACAACTTGAGCCTTGCTTTGTAGGCTATTCGTGCTAAATGATGGGTATGGAGTGACTCTTATATTCTTACATTTTGCGCAAATAATGCAGGCGAAAAGCATCAACACTTAACAGTGGAATTCTTACGTAATCCGTAGGGCCCTATAGAAAATCCGGCTTCCATTATCCATTGACCACTCCTGTCTATAGAACCTCACTCCTCGACCGTATCTAAAGATTACATGGTGTTCAAAGTTTCTTTTCAATAAAGGGTAGCGTCTATCAAAAGGTCTATTGAAACTGTCATCCCTATATTCACAAGCTCTTGTTTACAGAACCACAGGAGCTCTAAGATTGTGGCTTCGAGAGGGTTAATCCACCAAAGTTCCTTTACAGAGACGGGTAAAGGTCTACCAACATGTGTATTGAAAATGTCCTCACTATAATAATTATGCACAACCTGCTGTTTACAGAATCACCCGAACTCTGGGATTATGATTTCGAGGGGGTTAATTCTTTATTTTGTAGCTGCATCGTGAGCACTTGAACCGGACAATAAAGGGTATGGTCTTTACACGCAAGTCTTTTTCACATTACCCCACATAATGTAATTGTGCTGTTGAAAACCAGTGTCCTCTCTGGATCTTAGAGAAAGCGGCTGGCAAGAAAAGACTAAGCTACTCGGACTGTTGGACTCTCTACTATCTAGGTATAGAGAAAACGGCTGGCAAGGAGGACTAGGCTCCCCGGGACGCGTTTTTTTTTTTTTTAAAGACGGCACAGATTGGGGCATGGCGCGTGTTAAACCTACGGGAAAAACGTTGGGTTAGGGTTTATGGTTAGGGTTAGGGTTAGGGTTAGGGTTAGGGTTGGGTTCAGGGTTAGGGTTAGGGTTAGGGTTTGATGGTTAGGGTTAGGATTAGGATTAGGGTTAGGTTTAGGGATAGGGTCCCCAATCTGTGCCGTCTAAAAAAAAACACGCCCCCGGGACCATTCATGCAGAACACCCAGAAGTCAATAAAAGAGATTGTTTCCAATATTGTTTCCAATATATATATGATTATATATTTTATTTTTAAATATTACATATATGCATGGAGCTCCACGATATAAGCACGAGGTATTAATTGGTTATATGAACAAGTGCTGTATTGCACTAAAGTTTCTTTTTCCATATGTATCTGTTCCAAGTTTTTGAAATCGTACACATATTAATTATTCTGATTTTTTGTTATAATTGCCACAAATGTCAAGTTTTTTGCAGAATTTGAAAACATTGAACTTAGTCCAGTATCACGAACCGCTCCCAGCATTTTATGAAATCTGAGGTCAACCAACAAGCTGAGAGCGGTTCGAAATGTTATTACTGAAAGTTAGTATATTACACGCATTTTTTCATACCCATTAGACATTGTAGTGCTTTTCTTGATGGGTTGGTCATTAAATACTTTTACAGGCGAGTGAGACCTGTTACAAATTACCAAAATGGTAATTAGACAGAATTGCGACTGCCCCAAATTTGTTGAATATGTATCAAAATTATAGGTGTGCTTACTCCATGGTTGACCCACTTCTGGCCTTTATTTTTTCAGTAGTCACCGGCTTGAGGCCCTCTTTATCACAGTCGCACTTCTGTCTGTAACTTTTATGTTAATTATTTTAAGTATGTGAAATTAAAAATACATGTTTGTGTGGATGTGATATAGATAGGTATTATGAATAGCATTATATGTTATGTATATACTTTATATGAGAATATAAATCGGTATATACATACATATACAGGCGTTTATATTATGGTATATAATATGTATTTAAAATGTTGTCAAGAATTGAAAGAATTATCGGAATAATAGGTTATTTAAAGATATATATGCATATATACTCATCAAAGACAGTATATATGTATATATTTTTTGTAACGTTATCAGAATATAGATAAGAAACTTAAATATAAGAAGAGTATTGATTATTTAGAATAATTTATTATGCAACAGTGGGATAATAGAGGTGTTTTTTAGGTGACAGTTTTGGTGCCCTATAAAACAAACACAGAAATATTTTTAGTTTTGAATATATATTATTAAGCATTTATAAAATGCAAACTACATATATACATCAGTACGAATTTATATAATATGCGCAATAATATAATATATTATTACGCAAGTATATAATATAAACCCACGTATATATTTTTACAATATGAACCCATACTGGGCCGGGGAGAATCGGCAGATTTATATATACATGTATACCATTATATATTTTCAATTACTGTTATATAAACCCACATATATACCACTACAAAAACTATAGAACAAACCAATTTAAATTATTACGAATTCATGAATTTAATACATATCGCTACATCCCTCATTTCACCTAATAAACCACCCATCCTCATTAACAACTCATGATTTTATATAAAGAATACGCACATTGTGGGGAAAATTATCAATAGATAGGTCCCCATTAAATTCAACAAGATAATAGAATAGATAGTCGGGTCACTGATGGTCGCCAAGAGTGGACGTGCAACACAAGACCCTCACCACAACCCTGCACAAAACCAATGCACACGGCAGACACAGGACACCCAACCACCAGTAACCACCCACCATACGTCAGGGAGGTTGAACAAGTGGAACACACCTCCCGAACAACACCAACACTGCGATAATGCCTGGTGGAACAAGTGGAAGCCACCACTATCGTAATCGCGAGGAGAACACATATAAAAGTCTGGTGCCACAGTCATAGTCAGTGTTTTGAGATATTATTCAAGATGGAAACCGAAATGCTGGTGTCACAGTCAGAGAGAGTGATTTGAGATATTCAAGCTGGCCATTGAAATGGCTTTACCCCGTTTACAGGTTGCTTTAACTCGATATTGCATCCTTAAGGTTTTGAGACATTCAAAACTGCGGTTTAATACTTATATATTAGCCTAATATGAATAATATACATCGTATCCTGGTGATTTAAAGTAAGATATCTCAATAAATTTTAATTTCAAAATGGCCGCCAAGATGTCTCCCAAGATGTGAAGATATCTACGGTGTTGTTAAATTATTGGACGCGTGAAAAAAGTTTGCCTATTCTTGGTTTTAAAAAAAAAAATAATTACTGAGGACTTGGAAACAGATCTTTATTTTGGTCAGCTTAATCTAATTTAATTGTATTTATTATGTTACATTTTTTGACTGCTTCAAATGTCGATAAGGAATGCCACTATGACACCCCAAGGAGGTAAAAATGCCTTTCTGATGAACCCTATTCTCCATATGTGTAAATTGGCGGCGATCGGCACTCACACCAACACACACACACACACACTCACGCACACACATTTCTTCTGCGTGACCGCAGCCTCGAATCTTAAATGTTGACATTCTTATTTTTCTATGTTGTATTTTTTTTTTATGGATCTTG
Source organism: Diadema setosum (assembly GCF_964275005.1). Lineage (NCBI taxonomy): Eukaryota > Metazoa > Echinodermata > Echinoidea > Diadematoida > Diadematidae > Diadema > Diadema setosum. The sequence goes on along the minus strand of NC_092692.1, from coordinate 7,953,434 downwards.
TATCTGCCAGCCTCTTGAAAATGTAGATGTGGTGGATATAAATATTTTTTGATTGAAGATTTTCCAAATATTCTAACAAAGGATGGCACAAGATTGTTGAATCTCAATTCTAAAAATGTAAGAATCCCTCGTGCGAGAGGGGCATACCCCCCCCCCTGTCTCCCTTTGTTCCACCATGATTATACTTAGTACACAGCGAAGACGCACATGCGGACCAAGGGGTGACAGACACCACGTTTCAGCCAATCACATTGCCTCTGACTTCTCAAGCTTTTGATTTTTTTTTTTTTGATTGAAACATTCCAAATTTCAAAACCAAAAGTGTGCATCAGAATGTTGGATTTCACTTCTAAGGATGAAAATGTTCCTTTGTGTCGAAGGGGCGACCCCGCCCACATCCTCCCCTCCCTTGCCTGTACAGGTAGAGCACAAGTTTTCACAATTCTTGAGGAAATTATAAGCCTAAAATAATTTCAAATTTGGCAAGCAATATTTTGAATATCTCAAAACCTTCAGGGATAGGAAAGTTGCATCACCCACATTCGGATTCAGTACTCTCAAAAAAGGGTAAAGCCAACATTTTGTTTCAATTTTCACAATTCGTAAAAGAATATGAGATTTCAGATACTGGCGCCATTTTGGACGACCGTTTTGGTGGTTAGTTCGTCAGTCATCTTGAATATCTCAAAAATTATTAAGAATAAAAGAGCGGCATCATCCAGATTCCGAATCAGCACCTACGAAATACGGTTATACCATCTAATTGTTTTCGATTTTCACCGCTTATAAGTAAACATAATAAGGAGTTTCAGTTTCTTGTGGCCAATTTGAATACCTCACAAGGACCCTTGAGGATGCAAGAGTTGCATAATCCAGATTCTTATTCAGCACCCACGAAATAGAAGAAACCGCCGAAAAAAAAATTAAAACATTGAGCGGATGGTAAAACGAGGTTCAGCCACGGGCACCCAGACCAAACAACACAGTGACACTCATCTTAATAATACACACACATACGCACATACGCGCACGCACATTATGTAAGCAACTTTACTTTCTATTTCAATAGACAAAAACAAAACAAAAAAAAAACAGAGAGAGGAAATCTATTGAGAATGGCAAGATGTGCTGTTAGACTTTATGTCTTACCTGAACTACAGTTGACTCCAGTATATCCAGACGGACAGATACACATAAATCCATTGACGCTATCTTGGCAGGTTCTATTGACTCCACATGGATTGCTGGCACATTCGTCTATGTCTGATATGAATGGACAGGCAGGTGGAGATGAACTTTAATATTTCATCATAATTATATATCAGGTCGACACTTCGCGTTGAACCCCATTTTTCTATAATGAATACTATACTTGCACATATTATTAGGAAAGAAACAGGAGAGTGAATTACTAACATTTTAGGCCTAGTTGAAGTTTCTTATATACACTTATAATGCATAACATCATCTTGATCTTGTCTAGTCAAAGTACTTGGCAATAACTAGCATTGTGTGACAGTCACAACAATGAATAATGCATCGTTGTCTTCTTTACCAGTGCCGCAGTCTAGTCCAGTAAACCCCGGGGAACAGTTACATTGGTATCCATTGATCTCATCTTGACAGCTGGCACCGTTTTGGCAGGGACTACTGGCACACTCGTTTATATCTGGCAAAGGAGAAACAGAGGAATGAAACATTTTTTCTAATCTTTCTAAGAACGAGATATGACCGTATCTATGACGGCGATCGAACCATCACCTGGAGATCTACTATAGTGTATTAGCTGATCGTTTCAAAAGTTGCAAAAAATGTAATGATTTTAAATTATGAAGGCACACTGAATTGAATCACCCACGTATGACATCAGGACTTATTCACGTCCTGACCTACAGTCATTGGCTCTGTGAGAGGTAATGAAATCTTCATAATGAAATACACTTGGAAAACGTGTCAACCGGAGATATTAATCCACATTTTATGTGTTTTGTCCTATACATGATATTTGAAAGTCCACTACCATTGATTGATACCAGCAGACCAGTACGTCATAAGCTTCGTAAGTTTTTCCTGACCAGAAACCTCTGACCTGCACATAATAATATGCAAACATGAACATAAATTGCAACTGATTGACAAATTGCCCTACATCGACGTAAATAAGCACTGAATTGATCAGTGTTTTAGTAGTAGCCATGATAAAAAAATCATGGGCGTACATACTCGAGCAGGATTCGAACCCACGACCTCCTGATCACCGGACAGGCGTCATCTCCACTAGACCACCGAGCTTTCGCCCGACTGCAAGTGTTGGTTCTAATCCTTATGGTATGCAGCGGGTACTGCTTTGTTATTCAAATTTATGAAGTTCTTCCGTCGAGATGTTTTCATTGCAACTGATTGACAAATTGCCCTACATCGACGTAAATAAGCACTGAATTGATCAGTGTTTTAGTAGTAGCCATGATAAAAAAAATCATGGGCGTACATACTCGAGCAGGATTCGAACCCACGACCTCCTGATCACCGGACAGGCGTCATCTCCACTAGACCACCGAGCTTTCGCCCGACTGCAAGTGTTGGTTCTAATCCTTATGGTATGCAGCGGGTACTGCTTTGTTATTCAAATTTATGAAGTTCTTCCGTCGAGATGTTTTCATTGCAACTGATTGACAAATTGCCCTACATCGACGTAAATAAGCACTGAATTGATCAGTGTTTTAGTAGTAGCCATGATAAAAAAAATCATGGGCGTACATACTCGAGCAGGATTCGAACCCACGACCTCCTGATCACCGGACAGGCGTCATCTCCACTAGACCACCGAGCTTTCGCCCGACTGCAAGTGTTGGTTCTAATCCTTATAGCATGCAGCGGGTACTGCTTTGTTATTCAAATTTATGAAGTTCTTCCGTCGAGATGTTTTCATTGCAACTGATTGACAAATTGCCCTACATCGACGTAAATAAGCACTGAATTGATCAGTGTTTTAGTAGTAGCCATGATAAAAAAATCATGGGCGTACATACTCGAGCAGGATTCGAACCCACGACCTCCTGATCACCGGACAGGCGTCATCTCCACTAGACCACCGAGCTTTCGCCCGACTGCAAGTGTTGGTTCTAATCCTTATAGCATGCAGCGGGTACTGCTTTGTTATTCAAATTTATGAAGTTCTTCCGTCGAGATGTTTTCATTGCAACTGATTGACAAATTGCCCTACATCGACGTAAATAAGCACTGAATTGATCAGTTTTTTAGTAGTAGCCACGGTGGTCTAGTGGAGATGACGCCTGTCCGGTGATCAGGAGGTCGTGGGTTCGAATCCTGCTCGAGTATGTACGCCCATGATTTTTTTATCATGGCTACTACTAAAACACTGATCAATTCAGTGCTTATTTACGTCGATGTAGGGCAATTTGTCAATCAGTTGCAATGAAAACATCTCGACGGAAGAACTTCATAAATTTGAATGAACATAAATAACACATAATGTCTTTTTATCTACCCGTTCCACAAACTTGTCCAGTAAACCCTGGAGGACAGTCACATTGGTATCCATTGATCTCATCTTGACAGGTGGCACCGTTTTGGCACAACGGCGTAGCCAGGATTTCATCTTAGGGGGGGCGGTTAGTCTGCGAGGGAGCGAAGCGACCGAGCCCGAGCGAGCGGAGCGAGCGAGGGGGGGAGGGTGTGGGAGGGGGGTGTCCCCCCTCCCACGGTAAGAACTTTTTTGCATTTGGATGTTGTAAATGGTGCAATTTGATGCATGTTTTTGCGCGTTTTATCGACGTGAAACAGTCCCACTTGTTTATGGTAGCAGTTTATTTTGATGTAGATTATTATTGAACAATTTGCCTATAAAAGGGTATAATTTAGATACACTTCTTGTATTAATTCTTTTCACTGAATATCATGAACGCGACTGAACCCGAGCGAGGGGGGAGGGGAGGGGGAGGGGAGGCTGTGGGAGGGAGGTGTGGGAGGGAGGTGTCCCCCCTCCCACGATAAGAACTTTTTGCATTTTGATGTTGCAAATGGTGCAATTTGATGCATGTTTTTGCGCGTTTTATTGACGTGAAACAGTCCCTCTTGTGTAAGGTAGCAGTATATTTTAGTGTAGATTATTATTGAACAATTTGCCTATAAAATGGTATAATTCAAATACACTTCTTGTATTAATTCTTTTCACTGAATATCATGAACGCGACTGAACCCGAGCGAGCGGAGCGAGCGGAGCGAGCGAGGGGGTAGGGGAGGGTGAGAGGGGAACCCCCCTCCCACGGTGAGAACTTTTTACATTTTGATTTTGCAAATGGAGCAATTTGATGCATGTATTTGCGTGTTTTAACGACGTGAAACAGTCCCACTTGTTTAAGATTGCAGTATATTTTAGAGTAGATTATCATTGAACAATTTGCCTATAAAATGGTATAATTCCAATACACTTCTTGTATTAATTCTTTTCACTGAATATCATGAACGCGACTGAACCCGAGCAAGCGGAGCGAGCGAGGGGGTAGGGGAGGGTGTGGGAGGGGGGTTTCCCCCCTCCCACGGTGAGAACTTTTTACATTTTGATTTTGCAAATGGTGCAATTTGATGCATGTTTTAACGACGTGAAACAGTCCCACTTGTTTAAGATTGCAGTATATTTTATATCATGAACGCGACTGAATCCGAGCGAGCGGAGCGAGCGAGGGGGAGGGGAGGGTGTGGGAGGGGGGTGTCCCCCCTCCCACGATAAGAACTTTTTGCATTTTGATGTTGCAAATGGTGCAATTTGATGCATGTTTTTGCGCGTTTTATTGACGTGAAACAGTCCCTCTTGTTTAAGGTAGCAGTATATTTTAGTGTAGATTATTATTGAACAATTTGCCTATAAAATGGTATAATTCAAATACACTTCTTGTATTAATTCTTTTCACTGAATATCATGAACGCGACTGAACCCGAGCGAGCGAGGGGGTAGGGGAGGGTGAGAGGGGAACCCCCCTCCCACGGTGAGAACTTTTTACATTTTGATTTTGCAAATGGTGCAATTTGATGCATGTTTTAACGACGTGAAACAGTCCCACTTGTTTAAGATTGCAGTATATTTTATATCATGAACGCGACTGAATCCGAGCGAGCGGAGCGAGCGAGGGGGAGGGGAGGGTGTGGGAGGGGGGTGTCCCCCCTCCCACGATAAGAACTTTTTGCATTTTGATGTTGCAAATGGTGCAATTTGATGCATGTTTTTGCGCGTTTTATTGACGTGAAACAGTCCCTCTTGTTTAAGGTAGCAGTATATTTTAGTGTAGATTATTATTGAACAATTTGCCTATAAAATGGTATAATTCAAATACACTTCTTGTATTAATTCTTTTCACTGAATATCATGAACGCGACTGAACCCGAGCGAGCGAGGGGGTAGGGGAGGGTGAGAGGGGAACCCCCCTCCCACGGTGAGAACTTTTTACATTTTGATTTTGCAAATGGGGCAATTTGATGCATGTATTTGCGTGTTTTAACGACGTGAAGTAGTCCCACTTGTTTAAGATTGCAGTATATTTTAGTGTAGATTATCATTGAACAATTTGCCTATAAAATGGTATAATTCCAATACACTTCTTGTATTAATTCTTTTCACTGAATATCATGAACGCGACTGAACCTGAGCGAGCGGAGCGAGCGAGGGGGTAGGGGAGGGTGTGGGAGGGGGGTTTCCCCCCTCCCACGGTGAGAAGTTTTTACATTTTGATTTTGCAAATGGTGCAATTTGATGCATGTTTTTGCCCGTTTTATCGACGTGAAACAGTCCCACTTGTTTAAGGTAGCAGTATATTTTAGTGTAGATTATTATTGAACAATTTGCCTATAAAATGGTATAATTCCAATACACTTCTTGTATTAATTCTTTTCACTGTATATCACGAACTCGACTGAACCCGAGCGAGCGGAGCGAGCGAGGGGGTAGGGGAGGGTGTGGGAGGGGGTGTCCCCCCTCCTACGGTGAGAACTTTTTGCATTTTGATGTTGCAAATGGTGCAATTTGATGCATGTTTTTGCGTGTTTTAACGAGTTGAAACAGTCCCACTTGTTTAAGGTTGCCGTATACTTTATTGTAGATTATTATTGAACAATTTGCCTATAAAACAGTATAATTCAAACACACTAGTCTTCTTGTATTAATTCTTACACTGAATATCATGAACGCTGTCTGTTCAGCAATCAAACAGAAAAAGCATGCACACGAGGGTGTAGATAGGGGCATATCCCCTCCCACACGAAGGTGATTTTGCGTTTTCAGACCTGAAATTCAGCGATCTGGTGCAAATTTTTGGTGCAACACTTTTTCATCGAAGTGTTAAAATCACGGAATTTAGCTCTTATTCCGAATGTGCACCATCTGTGCGTATGTATAAAGTCTAGTGAGGTAGAACTTAGGGGAAGGGGGATTCCCCCTCCCGCTCGCGGAGCTTTTGCGTTTTTAGAATTGAAATAAAGCGATCTTGGTATAGCCACAGTCTACTTCTTTGCATGGCGGGGGGGGGGGGGGGGACAGGAAGAAGGCGTTGGCGAGTGTTATCTCCACTCTTCCCTTCCGATGGAGCTTGTATCTTTTTAAGGCTGAAATTGAGATATCTCGTATACGCATAATAAGCATATTTGATGGAATCAACATTTGGGTAATCAAAAAAAAAATGATGGGGGGGGGGGCTGAGGGAGGAAAGGGTCGATTAAAAGGGGAAATTCCCCTTATACATGAGGGAACCTTCAGTTTTCGGAATATTAGTGAAAAGTCTTGTGCACTCAGAATTATTCAGAATTTTTTTTAATCTAAAAAGTGTACTTAGCTAGGGAAAGCGGCAAAGAGGGGGAGGGTTTGGGAGGGGGTATCCCCCTCCCAAGCACGAGAGATTTTGCATATTTTGAATTGAAATTCAACGATCTGGTGCACACTTTGAGTGAAATATTCAAAAAAATATATCTTATTTGATGAAAGGTTGCAAAGGAGACCCGCTTCATGTGCATGCATACAGTATACACGCATTTTTTTTTTCCGCCTCCCAACTCCTCGGTCCAAATCTTAGGGGGGGCGACCGCCCCCATCGCCCCCCCCTGGCTACGCCAGTGTTTTGGCAGGGGCTACTGGCACACTCGTTTATATCTGGAAAGAATGAAACATTTTTCCTTTAGTCTTTCTAACAGCAAGATATGATCGTGCCTATAAAGACAATCGAGCCATCACATGGAAATCTAGTATGATATATTAGCTAACCGTTTCAAAAAAAAAAGTTGTAAAAAATGCAATGATTTTAAATACATACGGATGAAGGGACATTGAATTGAATCACCAACGTATGACATCAGACCTTATATCCGTCCTGACTTAACGTCATTAGCTCTGTGAGAGGTAATGAAATCTTGATAATGAAATACACTTGGAAAACGAGTCAACTGGATAGATTAATCTATATATTATGTGTTTTGGAATTGTCCTATACATGAGTATCGAAAACCATTACCATTGATTGATACCGATATGTCGTAAGCTTCGTAAGTTTTTTCCTGACCACAAACCTCTGACCTGCAAATAATAATATGCAAACACATGCATAAGTAACACATAAGGTCTTTTTATCTACCCGTTCCACAAACTTGTCCAGTAAACCCTGGAGGACAGTCACATTGGTATCCATTGATCCCATCTCGACAGGTTGCACCGTTTTGACAGGGATTACTGGCACATTCGTTTATATCTGTCAAAGAAGAAGCAGAAGAATTGGATATGTCGTAAAAAAAAAAAATAAATGGACAATAATTATACCCATTTAGGTGATCGATTGACATGGAAGTGTTGTTTATATCTACATAGTACTGTGTATGTATCATCGGGCTGCGTGCTATTTCTTTATTTCGGCAAAGCTGTGCTCTTATACATGATCTGCATAGGACCAAACAGTCTTGTTGAAGCAAATAGTCAGGAAAAAAAAAAATGGAATGCATAACATACGCAAATGATTCAGACAAACTGAATGACCGATATGAAACATCAATGGGCGATAAATTGAACCTAAACGTGCACACACATATCAATAGCATTGCACTGTAACATTTAGAAACAAAAAGATACCAAGAAAAATCAGATTTATGCATAGTATCGCAGACAACGATGAATAACAATTATTTGTGTTCTTATTTACCAGTGTCACAATCTAGTCCTGTGAACCCGGAGGAACAGTCACATTGGTATCCATTGATCTCATCTTGACAGGTGGCACCGTTTTGGCAGGGATTACTGGCACACTCGTTTATATCTGAGAGGGAGAAGCAGAAAAATGAAACTTTTGATAACCTTTCTAAGGGCGAGAAATCACCATGTCTATGTAGACGATCCAGCCATCACATGGAAATCTACTATGGTATATTAGCTGATCATTATTTTCAAAAGTTGTAAAAATGTAATGATATGAAATACATACATATAAAGGCACATTGAACTGAATCACCCACGTATTTAATGACCTCAGGCCTTACCAAAAGTCAATGACTCTGTAAGAGGTAATGAAGTCTTGATAATGACATGCACTTGCAAAACGTGTCAACCAGAAAGATTATTCTATACATTTGATGTGTTTGTCCTATACAGGAGTATCGAAAACCACTACCATTAGTTGATGCCGGTATACCGTAGCTTCGTATAAAGTTTTTCCTGACCACAAACCTCTGACCTGCACACAATAATATGCAAACATGAGCATGAATAACACATAATGTCTTTTTATCTACCCGTTCCACAAACTTCTCCAGTAAACCCTGAAGGACAGTCACATTGGTATCCGTTGATCTCATCTTGACAGGTGGCACCGTTTTGGCAGGGGCTACTGGCACACTCGTTTATATCTGGAAAGAATGAAACATTTTTCCTTTAGTCTTTCTAACAGCAAGATATGATCGTGCCTATAAAGACAATCGAGCCATCACATGGAAATCTAGTATGATATATTAGCTAACCGTTTCAAAAAAAGTTGTAAAAAATGCAATGATTTTAAATACATACGGATGAAGGGACATTGAATTGAATCACCAACGTATGACATCAGACCTTATATCCGTCCTGACTTAACGTCATTAGCTCTGTGAGAGGTAATGAAATCTTGATAATGAAATACACTTGGAAAACGAGTCAACTGGATAGATTAATCTATATTTGATGTGTTTTGGAATTGTCCTATACACGAGTATCGAAAACCATTACCATTGATTGATACCGGTATGTCGTAAGCTTCGTAAGTTTTTTCCTAACCACAAACCTCTGTCCTGCAAATAATAATATGCAAACACATGCATAAGTAACACATAAGGTCTTTTTATCTACCCGTTCCACAAACTTGTCCAGTAAACCCTGGAGGACAGTCACATTGGTATCCATTGATCACATCTCGACAGGTGGCACCGTTTAGACAGGGATTACTGGCACACTCGGGTATATCTGTCAAAGAAGAAGCAGAAGAATTAGACATTGTCTTTTCCCCAAAATGAAGAGACAATTATATCCATTCAGGTGATTGAGTCACATGGAAGTGTTCTAGATATCTACACAGTACTCTGTATGTATCATTAGGCTGCTTGTATATTTAAATGCCGGGGTTATAAACATTACCTAAATACGACCAAACATTCTTGTTGGAACAAATACTGCGGAAAAAGACATGGAACGCAAAACATACACAAATGATTTGGACAAAATGAATGACAGATTTGAAACATCATGATACAATAAAACTAAACTGCGCGCACACGTATCAATATGATTTTGGTCGTAAGATTTAGAAAAAAAAAGTAGATTTATGCGTAATTTATCGCAGAACAAGAAAAAGAACTCTTTGTGCTCCTATTTACCAGTATTGCAATCCAGTCCAGTGAACCCCGGGAGACAGTCACATTGGTATCCATTGATCCCATCTTGGCAGGTGGCACCGTTTTGACAGGGACTACTGGCACACTCGTTTATATCTGCCACAGGAGAAGCAGAAGAAGAAGGCATATCTGTTTGTCTGTTTCAAGAACAATTAACAATTACTAATAGTGAGACGATCGAGACACTTCATATGTTGGCCATAGTTTAAATCTGTGGTATTATACGTCACAGATCCATGCATGTATCAAGAAAGAGGCCAAAGAAAGCTGCTATATAGTTATTGCAATGGCAATCTCTCAAAAATGAGCGTTCTGTATAGTTAATAAAAGGCGACCGGAATGATGGGGATCTTAAAATCGATCGGGATAGGTGCACTTCTCTGGCGTAATCTTTTCTGTACTCTTCAAAGTTGATACAGAGTTTGTCTCATGTGTCATGCAACTTTTACCTGTCAGGCAGAGCGAATCGGTGAACCCATCAGGACATAGACAAGTGAAGGAGTCTAAGCCATCCATACAAGTGCCTCCGTTTTCACATGGTGAGCTGGCACACTCATCGGTGTCTTTGTTCCAATACGAGACAGATACAACAGATAGAAAGCAGAAGGTAACATTGATGAACGCCTATTTGTCATTTTTTGATTTAGCTCGCAATACAGCACGAGAAGAAGCAATCTTGCCGTGATGATCCGGGAATGCCAGCGATTCTAAAACTTTACTTAAAGTGTATGGCTGAAAAATTTGATGGATTTTTCGTTCAGGATGAACTACAATATTAAGTATCTTTAACTTTGCTTCCTTGCATTACTTAAAATAGGAGGTAGGCAAAAGATAATATCACATGTTTTCCCCATGTGTCTTATTTCGAACTTTTTCTAAATCGAACGCATGATACCTTGTTTGTTGTTGTTGGTTTTTTTTTCCGTAAACACAAACATTAACGATTAAACTGGATAACGAGTTTATTTGCACGAATTCTATTGAAATGCAGAAAGTAATACATTTCTATTTAAAATCAAAGTGATTTCTTGTACCTGAGCTACAATTTTCACCAGTGTAACCCGGAGGACAGTCACACACAAATCCGTTTATAGCATCTACGCAGGTTCCACCATTTGCACACGGATTGCTGGCACATTCGTCTATATCTGTTGAAAACAAAATGACATGAAAGGAATGGTATAGTTTTGGTTGAAAAGTGGATTCAGGTTTTAACTTCTTACAAGATAATTAGGAACCACTTATATGAAATACGAAAGAGCACACAGCTCTAAGAAGAATTGAAAGTTTATTTGATGAAATCGGTTTGAAATGGCTGACATGTCAAAAAAAAAAGTAGAACAAAGTGTTCCTAATAAAAGGTGGGACCCGCCTTTTATTACAACATCTTGTTGCTGGATATCTCAGCCATTCCAAAACCGAGTTTCTTTTCTTCAAATATACTTTGAATTCCTCTTTTCCATATAAGAAGTTTCCAGTTAGCTCGGAAAAAGTTAAATCCTGAATTTCCATCTCAACCAAAATTATACCATTCCTTTAAAGACAATGATACGCAAACACATAAATTCGTCGTCGTTATGAAGTTCTCTATCTCGAGGGAATCTAGAAGACGGCATATTTTTCTGGGTTTTTTTTTTTTTTTGGTCATCTATCAAAGTATTCCAGTTCAAATATTACGCACTCGCTTTGCATGGCTATCTGACACACATAAACAGAGATAAAGAATATACTTTCATGAGTTTCATGATGTTTTTAAAGAAGGAAACCAGTTACGTTAAAGATACTTATTTATTGCTTTTATTGTTGTTATTCTACATCATTCCAAAACAGGTGTGTGTTTTTTTTTATTAATATATTTGGTGGCGCAAAATTGATATATTAGTAATGCAGATTCATGATTTTAGTGAGGCCAGGTTTAAATAAATCTTGCTTTAAATGACATCTTCGGTAAAAACAGACAAGCAAACAAACAGCAATACAACGCGAAGAAAAATGTGTCGGTATTTTAGATCTGATTCGTTGACATCAGTAAGGGTTAGCATCCCTGCATCACAACATGCCACAAACAAAAGGAAGCACGTTTCAGTGCTTTTGCCAATACACCTCAAGCTCTTAGTTGAGGATACTGACAGCAGATAACATTAAACCAACTACCTTCAAATGGACAAAAGGGTATAAATGAATCGCTAACGTGGGACACTAGCAGTTTTTGTTGAGTAGCATTGCTTTTCCCCGATGGTATTCTTTTGATCGCCGGTAAGATTGAGTTTGTTTTACTGCTTGCACGATTTCAATTTGAATTATTTGGCACCGCTTTGGCAGAGACTACTGGAGCGCTCGATTATATCGGGGGAGGGGCAAGAGGCAAACAATATAGACATATCTGTTTTAATGTTTCAAGAACAAAAACAACTATAAATAGAAAAACGATAGAGACACTTCAAACGTATGCTATAGTTTAAAAAGATCCAGACATATATTAAGAAAGAGGCCAACAAAGCATTTACTGCTATGATAATCATTACCAAAAAAAAAAAAAAAGAACTTAATCGTTAGTAAGGGGTGATGGGATTGGTCTAAAGGCATGAATGAATTATGAAATGTGTGCACTTGTCCGGCGTAAGCGTCTCTGTAGTCTTCAAAGATAATGCAAAGTTTAATAGTTTCATGTGTCTTGGAACTTTTACCTGTCTGGCAGAGCGACTCGGTGAACCCATCAGGACACATGCAAGTGAAGGAGTCTAAGCCGTGCATACAAGTGCCTCCGTTTTCACATGGTGAGCTGGCACACTCATCGATGTCTTCGTTCCAAGACAAGACAGATAGATAGACAAAAAGGAAGCAACATTAAAGTGCGTTGACTTGTCACGTTCATCATACCTTGCAACAGAATATAAGCGATAATCTATTTTTTCATAATACATGGCTGAAAATAGGTATGGATTATTTTTCTTAACCACGATGAACCTAAATGGAAGGAATTACTAGTATACCTTGCTTTCTTGAATTATCCAAAACAAGAGGTAGACAGAAGATAATATCAGATATTCATCACCTGTTTTATTTCGAACTTTTTGGTAAATCAAACGCAGTACGCAAACCTTACTTGTTTTTTGTGTGTGTGTGTGTTTCGCTTACCACAAACACAAACATTTATGACAAAACTTGATGACGCGATTGTTTTTACAAACTGTCATTGAAATGCAGAAAGTAATACATTTCTAAATTAAAGTCATTTCTATACCTGAGCTACAATTTTCGCCAGTGTAACCCGGGGGACAGTCGCACACAAATCCGCTTACAGCATCCATGCAGGTACCACCATTCACACACGGATTGCTGGCACATTCGTTTATATCTGTTGTAACAAAAGCGATATTAAAGGTAGAAATAATACGCAAACAGATGCATTCGTGTTCGTTGTAAAATTTTCTTTCTTCCAGGGATTTTTTTTTTTTTTTTTTTGGGGGGGGGGATTATCTATGACCCTCGCTCAAAGTCTTCCAAGTTAAACATGGAAAATTCACTTTGCATAGTTGAGCTGACACAAGTAAAGGATAAGCTTTTAGGAGCTTCATGTTGTTTAAAAAAGGGGGACTACTTACGTAAAGAGACATTAATTGCTTTTAGTGTTGATATACTAAAATAAAAGTTTATTTTGTTAAGAAATTTCTTGAAGCAAAGAGATGTATCAATTATGCAGAACTATGAGTTAGTAAGACCTGGTTGAGAAAACTCCTGCTTTGAAGCTCATCATTAGTAAACAAACAAACAGACAAATATACATACATACACACATACATATATACATACATACATACATACAACAAAACACCGAGACGTTAATTGCGTCGGTATTGGTATTGTTGAATTAGATTCGTTGACATCATCAAGGGTTAGCACCCCTGCATCACAACATGCCACAAACAAAAGGGAGCACATTTGAGTATTTTGCCACTACGCCTCAAGCTCTTCATGCTGTAAACAGATTACTGCAGATATGAATAAATCAAATATCTTCAAAAGTGTAAAAAAAAAAAAAAAGTAGATTAAAATGATCAAGATGGCTCTCTGGCAATTTTTTTTAAGTGGCATAGACAGTGGTTCTCAAAGGAAATACAAGTACACACACGCACACACACACACACACACGCACGCGAGCGCGCACACTAACGCACACACACACACGCACACGCACACACAGACATACAAACACACACAAACACATGAACACAAACACGAGCACAAGAAATTTAAATTTAGGAGGAGACTTTTTGAACCAACAAGCATTATTATTATTATTGTTTTCTTTATACCAGTGCCGCAATCTAGTCCAGTGAACCCCGGGGGACAGTTGCATTGGTATCCATTGATGTCATCTTGACAGGTGGCACCGTTTTGGCAGGGACTACTGGCACACTCGTTTATATCTGGGCAGGGAATGTGCAAGAATATTTCATTCGTGAATAATTATTTTTCCAGCCATCATGTCAAGTCGGAGGTAATTTCAAGTATAACAAATGTTGACGCCATGCATGGATATACTATGACTAAACATGTCAATTGTAAACTAAAAATATGTGAGAAACACTAGAAGATAAAAGATAAAAGATAGAAAACATCCAATTACACGAAGGAAGGGATCTCTGGACCATATTGCATACCACACTGAGATGAGATGTGTCGGTACTTAGTCTTTACGCCCGTCAACAGAATGACCGACAGAGGTATCGAACAGGATCTTTTCTAACCATTTCACAAACACGTTAAAGTGACTTCCTGGAGAGGCGATAGACACTCCTCTGTGACTGTGTGGAAGAGCTGGCTACATGGCCGGGAAGAAGGTTCGGAAATTAAGTCATGTCAAATCTCCCGTACCTTCATTGCACGTGGGACCAGTAAATCCTGACGCACAGGTGCACTCGTAAGCGTTGACGAGCCCATCGTCTGAACAAGTGCCCCCATTCCTGCACGGCGAGCTTGCACACTCGTCGATGTCTTAGCAAAAAGCAAAAGAACATGGTATCCATTCACTGAAGAATCACTGAAGAAATATCATGGGTCATGGGAAGATGAATGATTTAGTTAAGGACTATTAGATTCTTTACTTCAAAGACAGGCTAAACAAGTTTCTTTTCACAAGACTCCGATGCTTATCGCAAAAATTCATTTCAGCATAAGCGAAATGTGCGATATGCAAATGCAATATTCCAGAGCAAAGCGTACAAGCTGAACAGAAATAAGTTATCACTCTGTAAGCACAATAGGGATGATATCATTCATCAGTAATCATGCAGTAACTAACTGTCAATATTTCGAGGAATAAGAAAAATATGGAAAAACATAGATTAATCTCGTTTCACAGCTGTAAAAGTAGTTTTTAAGAACATTGTGGGATAGTCATCATCGTTGGAGGTCGCTAGCACAGACAGGGAGCTTTTAGCTATCTCGTTCTTCATCAAGTTGGGTGAAATCATTTTCTACGAAGTCAAGGCCTTACAACGAATTCACTGATATCAGCGTTTACCTTATTCACTAGTTGTGATATTTCACGCTTTCACGTTCTCACAAGATCTATGAACTTTACCCAAATGTTCACGTACCTGTTAAGCATCGCGAGCCGGAGAAACCCTGGGGGCAATCGCAGGTGTACAGAGCCACACCGTCAGAACAAATCCCACCATTCTCACATGGGTTGCTGGCACAATCATCGATGTCTTTTCAGAATAAAAGACAGAGAGAGAGGGTACGTATCGACATAGAACAAAGTACATATTATACACAAATACATGAAAAATGGGGAAAATATACAGAAAGTACCTTAGTTTACCAACATAAAGAAATATATAAAGAAGCACATTTATTAGTAGCTTTTCCGTCGTATTAGGAGTTCTAGAACTTATCATCAAAGTTGAGAGAAAATAAACGTTTTTGATACACATTAGACATACACGCTAAAATCTGGTTTGTTGGTTTCATAATAGGAAAAAGGCAGAATGAAGTGTTAATCGCCTTACTTGTGTCGCACATTACTCCAGTGAACCCTGCGCTGCAATTACATGCAAACATGTTGACTAAATCGGTACATTCTCCACCGTTTTGACAGGGATCGCTTGCACATTCGTCGATTTCTGTCGAGAAATTGTTGCATGGTCCACGATTATTTATGTAATCTTGATATTGGTATAGGCAATAAAAGAACTTGATTAATACTTAGCATTTGTAATAGGGCAAACATTCAAATACATTTCTATTTTCTTCACATAGGCCTAGATATAGGTACTATACCAGACCTCCTCATTAGCATTTGACAAGAATGAACCAATCTCGCCCCCCCCCCCCCATCGCATATGCCTACCGTATGTGTGGTGTGTACAGGTATATTTAGTCTTTACTCTCGTCAACAGAGTGACTGCTATAAAAGGAATCGGACATGAACTTTGCAAGCAGTAAATAAGCGTAAAAAATGTCGTAGGGAGGTAGTAGTAGTAATAATGATAATAATAATAATAATAACAACAACAACAATAATAATAATAATAATGATAACAATAATAATAATAATAATAATAATAATAATAATAATAATAATAATAATAATGTCTTATTTATCCAGGGTAGCCTCTTCAGAGTTACCATTGCTCTACCAGAGGTCCCTGTCTTACTATTATTATAGAGGTGATATAGATCCTCCCCTGTGACACTGTGTGTGGAAGAGCTGGCTACACGGTCTGGAAAAGATGTTAAAAAATCAAGTCATGCCAATCGCCCGTACCTTCATTGCACGTAGGACCAGTGAATCCTGATGGGCAGAAACACATGTAGGCGTTGATGAGACCATCGTCTGAACACGTGCCCCCATTCCGACACGGCGAGCTTGCACACTCGTCGATGTCTTTGCGAAGCCAAAAGACGAAAGAATAAGAAGTGCATTTAGACAAGGTATACGTCATGGGAATATGAATATTTCAGTCAATTATTCTTTTGATTTTGTTTTTATTTTCTCTTGGAAAGTTCAATTAAAACTCCTTTACACGAATTAAGATATACCAATTAGAACCAGGAAAACTTAATTGATATCGTAGGAAGAGGATGGTTGAGGAATTGTGTACATTTTCACATTATATTGAAACAGAAATATCGTTGACAATCACACATGCAGATTAAGTGAGGAAATTATGTCATGCCTTCACAAGTTCCCCATTGGCTCGCTTTTCTCGGAAAATATTCACTACTGATGATTTTCTTCACATGAGTACTCACCGTTGTTTATCATAACACTACTATGTACCAAAATGACGAGTTGAAAACAATGAAAGCATCATCTCGTCTGCTTTTGAATATGTAACTACAGATTATATCGCTATCTTAAGTGGAACTTAACATTTTTCTGAACCGTTTTTATCCTTTTCCAGATTTTCAATTGTTGTTCTGGTTTGTATGCAAAGGACCAAAGGAAACTAGAAATGTCGCTATGGCGACTGGTATGCCTCCGCCATAATGCATGATTCTCCTAATAGGTCTATAGTACATGTGGACAATGTGTGATTACATTTTCACAAACTTGGCAAAATATTAAAGTGGCATGCTTGTCACAAAAGTGCTGAATGTTCACCTTCCTCGACCTAGGTTTAACTGGATGAATGGGAGAGCATGATTTGGGGATTTTAGGTCTTTTACTTGACTTTGACCCTTTCATAAGTTTATGCATTGAGTAAGTTTCAAGGTACGGAGAAAAAGTGCAATTTCTGTATTGAATAGTAAATTTTATCATTTTTATCTGGCCTTTGAACCTTGACCTTTGACCCTAAAATTCATATAATAATCACTGTCAGGTAGAATATGTATAAATATGTACTAAGTTTCAAGATAACTTGAGCCACTTACAGGATATGGAGGAAAAAGTAAAGTTCAGCACTTTTACTTGATCTTTGACCTTTTGACCTTCGGCCTTTTGGCAAAATTTCTATTGGGTTATACATGTATACACCAAGTTTTAAAAAGTAACAATCCTGTAGGCATTGCATAAATGAGGGAAATAGTAACATCTTGAAGTGTTGCCCTTGACCTTTGACCCCTGACCTTTGATCCCATGAACCCAAAATTTCCTAGAAAATCACTGCCAATCAGTGCATGTACATATACTTGAACCATTTCCAAGATATAGATAAAAAAGTGAAATTCTAACATTTTTACTTGACCTTTTGACCTTTGACCTCATGACCCCAAACTTTCACCAGAGAATCTTAATTGAGTAATACATGTGTACACTCAGTTTCAAGTAAATATCTTCAGGCATTGCATAGATATGGGGGAAATAGTGACATTTTGAGCATTTGACCTTGACCTTTTGATCTTTGAACTTCAGCATGTGCACCCAAAAGTTGATGGGCACAACTTCACCCCCGAATACACACACATGCCAAGTTTCATTAGGATACCTTAAAGGGTTTTTTAGTTACGCTATCCACAAAATTCATTACGGACGGACGGACGGACGAACGAACGGGAGGACGGACGGACTAACCCTAGCAACCCGAAAATATAATGTTTCCGGCACCACTTCGTGGCGGAGGCATAAAAAAAAAATATGGAGGGTGTGGTGTGTCCATATCATAGGAAAAAGGCTTTATCACGATAGACGGGAACAAGCAAAAACCCAATGATGAACTCGACCTTCATGAAACATCAGTATTGTACACCCAATGATAATCACTTTTCGTTGTGCCCTCAGTCAGTAAGAGATAATTAATAATAATCGTTTTTATCATAACATTGAGAGGGAGAAACCATGAGAATTGCGGGCATGATAGCGCAGAACTGCCTCATTTCAATCTGAAAGCATAGCTAGAGAGAGATCTACAAATAACAAAAGCAAAACATAATGCTTGAATTAGAGTTCACATTACCAGTCTGACAGCGCTCCCCCGTGAATCCAAGGTTGCAGGTACAGGAGAAAGCGTTGATCAGATCATTACAACGACCGTTTGGTGAACACGGGTTAGACTGACATTCGTCGATTTCTAGTCGTCAAATTATTTGGGAGACAAATTTCCAATTACAATAACATCAAAAAGACAGTCAAATTAGGGGGATAAAATTTAACAATCAATCTCTTATATAATCTACTTATTTGCATGTATAGGAAATCAAAGAACGTAAGAAAATGTGAACCAAAATACTAAGTGTATTGCAATGTTTGAAGTAGTAAGAATAAAATGCAACATTTTTTTTTGTTTTTTTTTTTAATTTAGTTGACTTACAATCAATTGAATCATAACTTGTCTTACGTGGCCTCATGCCAAGATGGAATTGAGGGTTAAGAGCAAGTAATCGATGGATGCACATCCTATTCGGAGGACTGTCTAATGGCAAACATTAGAATTCATACTAATATTATGCTTGCGTGTGTATAAGATGAAGTGTTTCCAGTGACAACCACGGTATAACACCTATTGTACAAATACCATGTTGTATGTAGACAATTCCTCTGTACATGCTCGTCGTGGTGCCTAATAACGTGCAAAATGTGTCAAAGAATAAGCATTAAGCATTTATTTTGACCGACCCGGATTTTCCTCTTCAATGTGAGTTTAAAATCGGCCGTCTGCCTGGTGTGCTTGTAATTACCTGTCTCACACTGATCGCCAGTGTATCCATCGACACAGAGGCAGGTGTATCCATTGATGCCGTCGAAACAAGAGGCTCCATTTTGGCAAGGATTCGGGTTACATTCATCGATATCTATGGATACGACAGTGGAATCTTACTTTTTATCAGTTATAAGCAAATCAATACTTCAATACGTCGTAATAAATCAATAAATCAATACGTCAATAATAATTATAATACTATAACAATCATGATTATGCGATTCGTATGTTCCACACAGTCGTCTGTGACGAGTCTGCTTCTCAACCCACTTCTCATGTATTCACTTTCTCTGCTTTTGGGACAGCATGACCCTTCATTTACAAATGACAGAGTTAATAGATCTTGAACACCGACTGATGGTTGATCCTTTATTCTCTCTGGATGAAGGATATATTTTCCAATCTATAAAGCCAAATAAAAAGATCGGAATTTATGGCCACAAAACATCATTGTAGCTTATTTTGTTCACCGTTTCATTGGTCTTAATCTCTGACCTGTAACCCTTGTAACATCTTGTTGATTTATATTTATCATTCTTAACATACAATATCGATAATAGACTTTCGTACTGGAAGTTGAGAATGCTAGAATGACAATTGAAACCAAAATATAATTGGACCGTCGACCTACCACCACGATCATTGAACGTGAATAGTTGTCAATTTATTTCACGAACTTACTATCTTTTCTTATGTCTTATCCGATTTTTGTCATTTTTGTATCGTTCTGTAGGGAATATTTTTCTCTTTCTTTTGAAGTTATTTATTTTGGGATGGATTTCCTCTTTAATTAAGTTAGTCGCATGATAATCACATCTAACACATTCTAATCACTGTAACTAGAAAACTGAAAAGGTGTTGCCAGTTTGATGAATGGATTAGTTTTGAGGATCACTTGTCTCTTACTCAATTCACAGAAGGTTCCAGTGAATCCACCCAAGCAGTCACACGTGTACTCGTTCACTCCGTCAATGCAAACACCGCCGTTGATGCACGGGAACGAAACACAATCGTCGATATCTGCATTCGATGGTATTGAGTAGAAAACATTGTGTTCATGAAAATGTCTATGTGAATGCAACATGCCATTTTATTTGTTTTCTTAAAGGTCTGCGGGCATTAGCTCTTCTTAAAGTGTAGTTTCGCTTGTTATTCGTTTCCTAAAAAGACATAATTGCTCTGAATCGAATTAACCTCTACCCGTCATTGTGACGCTGGTGATATAGAAATTCAAGGTAATATTTTCTGAGAATGACGAAACAGGAGAATGAGATATGTCTTGACTTGTGCTGTGAACGACAGTTATGTGTTTATATATTCGAAATGTTTTGCGGTGCTGGCTTAGTTTATTTACACATATGACCTACTTTTCGTCATGCTCGTCGTGGTACCTAATAACATGCAAAATGTGTCAAAGAATAAGCATTAAGCATTTATTTTGACCGACCTGGATTTTCCTCTTCAATGTGAGTTAAAATCGGCCGTCTGCCTGGTGTGCTTGTAATTACCTGTCTCACACTGATCGCCAGTGTATCCAGCGACACAGTTGCAGGTGTATCCATTGATGCCGTCGAAACAAGAGGCTCCATTTTGGCAAGGATTCGGGTTACATTCATCGATATCTATGGACATGACAGTGAAATCTTACTTTTTATCAGTATAAGCAAATCAATACTTGATATACGAGAACAATGATAATAATTATAACAATCATGATTATGCGATTCGTATGTTCCACACAGTCGTCTGTGACGAGTCTGCTTCTCAACCCACTTCTCATGTATTCACTTTCTCTGCTTTTGGGCCAGCATGACCCTTCATTTACAAATGACAGAGTTAATAGATCTTGAACACCGACTGATGGTTGATCCTTTACTCTCTCTGGATGAAGGATATATTTTCCAATCTATAAAGCCAAATAAAAAGATCGGAATTTATGGCCAGAAAACATCACTGTAGCTTATTTTGTCTTAATATCTGACCTGTAACCCTTGTAACATCTTGTTGATTTATATCTATCATTCTTAAAGGGACTGTACAGTACTGGTTGGGATGGGGATTCATGTTTTGAACATTCTTAAGTGAGATAATGAGAAACCTCATATGAAATATGAGAGAGCATGTGATTTTAAGAAGGATTCAACGTTTATTTGATGAAAATTGGTTTTCAAATGGCTGAGATATCGAAAAAAGTGATAATAATAAAAGGCGACATGCCACAACTTTATTAGGATCTCTTTGTTTCACCTTGTTTTTGTATATCTCAGCCATTTCAAAACCGATTTTCATCAAATAAACTTTTGATACCCGTTAGAATTGCATGCTCCTTGACATCTCATAGAGTGGTTTCTGAATATCTCGCAAAATGTTAAAAGCTAAATCCTCACCTCGACCAGAACTGTACACACCCTTTAACATACAATATCGATAATAGACTTTCGTGCTGGAAGTTGAGAATGCTAGAATGACAATTGAAACCAAAATATAATTGGACCGTCGACCTACCACCACGATTATTGAACGTGAATAGTTGTCAATTTATTTCACGAACTTACTATCTTTTCTTACGTCTTATCCGATTTTTGTCATTTTTGTATCGTTCTGTAGGGAATATTTTTCTCTTTCTTTTGAAGTTATCTATTTTGGGATGGATTTCCTCTTTAAGTAAGTTAGGGATATTTTTATCACACGATAATCACATCTAACACATTCTAATCACTGTAACTAGAAAACTGAAAAGGGGTTGCCAGTTTGATGAATGGATTAGTTTTTAGGATCACTTGTTTCTTACTCAGTTCACAGAAGGTTCCAGTGAATCCACCCAAGCAGTCACACGTGTACTCGTTCACTCCGTCAATGCAAGCACCGCCATTGATGCACGGGAACGAAACACAATCGTTGATATCTGCATTCGATGGTATTAAGTAGAAAACATTGTGTTTATGAAAATGTCTATGTGAATGCAACATGCCATTTTATTTGTTTTCTTAAAGGTCTGCGGGCATTAGCTCTTCTTAAAGTGTAGTTTCGCTTGTTATTCGTTTCCTAAAAAGACATGATTGCTCTGAATCGAATTAACCTCTACATGTGACGCTGGTGATATAGAAATTCAAGGTAATATTTTCTGAGAATGACGAAACAGGAGAATGAGATATGTCTTGACTTGTGCTGTGAACAACAGTTTTGTGTTTGTATATTCGAAATGTTTTGTGGTGCTGGCTTAGTTTATTTGCACATAGGATCTACTTTTCGTCATGCTCGTCGTGGTACCTGATAACGTGCAAAATGTGTCAAAGAATAAGCATTAAGCATTCATTTTGACCGACCTGGATTTTCCTCTTCAATGTGAGTTAAAATCGGCCGTCTGCCTGGTGTGCTTGTAATTACCTGTCTCACATTGATCGCCAGTGTATCCATCGACACAGAGGCAGGTGTATCCATTGACGCCGTCGAAACAAGAGGCTCCATTTTGGCAAGGATTCGGGTTACATTCATCGATATCTATGGATACGACAGTGAAATCTTACTTTTTATCAGTATAAGCAAATCAATACTTGATGTACGAGAACAATGATAATAACTATAACAATCATGATTATGCCATTCGTATGTTCAACACAGTCGTCTGTGACGAGTCTGCTTCTCATGTATTCACTTTCTCTGCTTTTGGGCCAGCATGACCCTTCATTTACAAATGACAGAGTTAATAGATCTTGAACACCGACTAATGGTTGATCCTTTACTCTCTCTGGATGAAGGATATATTTTCCAATCTATAAAGCCAAATAAAAAGATCGGAATTTATGGCCAGAAAACATTTTGTTCACCGTTTCATTGGTCTTAATCTCTGACCTGTAACCCTTGTAACATCTTGTTGATTTATATCTATCATTCTTAACATACAATATCGATAATAGACTTTCGTACTGGAAGTTGAGAATGCTAGAATGACAATTGAAACCAAAATATAATTGGACCGTCGACCTACCACCACGATTATTGAACGTGAATAGTTGTCAATTTATTTCACGAACTTACTATCTTTTCTTACGTCTTATCCGATTTTTGTCATTTTTGTATCGTTCTGTAGGGAATATTTTTCTCTTTCCTTTGAAGTTATCTATTTTGGGATGGATTTCCTCTTCAATTAAGTTAGGGATATTTTTATCACATGATAATCACATCTAACACATTCTAATCACTGTAACTAGAAAACTGAAAAGGGGTTGCCAGTTTGATGAATGGATTAGTTTTTAGGATCACTTGTTTCTTACTCAGTTCACAGAAGGTTCCAGTGAATCCACCCAAGCAGTCACACGTGTACTCGTTCACTCCGTCAATGCAAGCACCGCCATTGATGCACGGGAACGAAACACAATCGTTGATATCTGCATTCGATGGTATTAAGTAGAAAACATTGTGTTTATGAAAATGTCTATGTGAATGCAACATGACATTTTATTTGTTTTCTTAAAGGTCTGCGGGCATTAGCTCTTCTTAAAGTGTAGTTTCGCTTGTTATTCGTTTCCTAAAAAGACATGATTGCTCTGAATCGAATTAACCTCTACATGTGACGCTGGTGATATAGAAATTCAAGGTAATATTTTCTGAGAATGACGAAACAGGAAAATGAGATATGTCTTGACTTGTGCTGTGAACAACAGTTTTGTGTTTGTATATTCGAAATGTTTTGTGGTGCTGGCTCAGTTTATTTACACATAGGATCTACTTTTCGTCATGCTCGATCGTCGTGGTACCTAATAACGTGCAAAATGTGTCAAAGTATAAGCATTAAGCATTTATTTTGACCGACCTGGATTTTCCTCTTCAATGTGAGTTAAAATCGGCCGTCTGCCTGGTGTGCTTGTAATTACCTGTCTCACACTGATCGCCAGTGTATCCAGCGACACAGTTGCAGGTGTATCCATTGATGCCGTCGAAACAAGAGGCTCCATTTTGGCAAGGATTCGGGTTACATTCATCGATATCTATGGATACGACAGTGAAATCTTACTTTTGATCAGTATAAGCAAATCAATACTTGATATACGAGAACAATGATAATAACTATAACAATCATGATTATGCGATTCGTATGTTCAACACAGTCGTCTGTGACGAGTCTGCTTCTCATGTATTCACTTTCTCTGCTTTTGGGCCAGCATGACCCTTCATTTACAAATGACAGAGTTAATAGATCTTGAACACCGACTGATGGTTGATCCTTTATTCTCTCTGGATGAAGGATATATTTTCCAATCTATAAAGCCAAATAAAAAGATCGGAATTTATGGCCAGAAAATATTTTGTTCACCGTTTCATTGGTCTTAATCTCTGACCTGTAACCCTTGTAACATCTTGTTGATTTATATCTATCATTCTTAACATACAATATCGATAATAGACTTTCGTACTGGAAGTTGAGAATGCTAGAATGACAATTGAAACCAAAATATAATTGGACCGTCGACCTACCACCACGATCATTGAACGTGAATAGTTGTCAATTTATTTCACGAACTTACTATCTTTTCTTATGTCTTATCCGATTTTTGTCATTTTTGTATCGTTCTGTAGGGAATATCTTTCTCTTTCTTTTGAAGTTACTTATTTTGGGATGGATTTCCTCTTTAATTAAGTTAGGGATATTTTTATCACATGATAATCACATCTAACACATTCTAATCACTGTAACTAGAAAACTGAAAAGGGGTTGCCAGTTTGATGAATGGATTAGTTTTGAGGATCACTTGTTTCTTACTCAATTCACAGAAGGTTCCAGTGAATCCACCCAAGCAGTCACACGTGTACTCGTTCACTCCGTCAATGCAAGCACCGCCATTGATGCACGGGAACGAAACACAATCGTTGATATCTGCATTCGATGGTATTAAGTAGAAAACATTGTGTTTATGAAAATGTCTATGTGAATGCAACATGCCATTTTATTTGTTTTCTTAAAGGTCTGCGGGCATTAGCTCTTCTTAAAGTGTAGTTTCGCTTGTTATTCGTTTCCTAAAAAGACATGATTGCTCTGAATCAAATTAACATCTACATGTGACGCTGGTGATATAGAAATTCAAGGTAATATTTTCTGAGAATGACGAAACAGGAGAATGAGATATGTCTTGACTTGTGCTGTGAACAACAGTTTTGTGTTTGTATATTCGAAATGTTTTGTGGTGCTGGCTTAGTTTATTTACACATAGGATCTACTTTTCGTCTGCCTGGTGTGCTTGTAATTACCTGTCTCACATTGATCGCCAGTGTATCCATCGACACAGAGGCAGGTGTATCCATTGACGCCGTCGAAACAAGAGGCTCCATTTTGGCAAGGATTCGGGTTACATTCATCGATATCTATGGATACGACAGTGAAATCTTACTTTTTATCAGTAATAAGCAAATCAATACTTCAATACGTCGTAATAAATCAATAAATCAATACGTCAATAATAATTATAATACTATAACAATCATGATTATGCGATTCGTATGTTCCACACAGTCGTCTGTGACGAGTCTGCTTCTCACCCCACTTCTCATGTATTCACTTTCTCTGCTTTTGGGACAGCATGACCCTTCATTTACAAATGACAGAGTTAATAGATCTTGAACACCGACTGATGGTTGATCCTTTACTCTCTCTGGATGAAGGATATATTTTCCAATCTATAAAGCCAAATAAAAAGATCGGAATTTATGGCCAGAAAATATTTTGTTCACCGTTTCATTGGTCTTAATGTCTGACCTGTAACCCTTGTAACATCTTGTTGATTTATATCTATCATTCTTAACATACAATATCGATAATAGACCTTCGTACTGGAAGTTGAGAATGCTAAAATGACAATTGAAACCAAAATATAATTGGACCGTCGACCTACCACCACGATCATTGAACGTGAATAGTTGTCAATTTATTTCACGAACTTACTATCTTTTCTTATGTCTTATCCGATTTTTGTCATTTTTGTGTCGTTCTGTATAGGGAATATTTTTCTCTTTCTTTTGAAGTTATTTATTTTGGGATGGATTTCCTCTTTAATTAAGTTAGGGATATTTTTATCACATGATAATCTCATCTAACACATTCTAATCACTGTAACTAGAAAACTGAAAAGGGGTTGCCAGTTTGATGAATGGATTAGTTTTGAGGATCACTTGTTTCTTACTCAATTCACAGAAGGTTCCAGTGAATCCACCCAAGCAGTCACACGTGTACTCGTTCACTCCGTCAATGCAAACACCGCCATTGATGCACGGGAACGAAACACAGTCGTTGATATCTGCATTCGATGGTATTAAGTGGAAAACATTGTGATTATGAAAATGTCTATGTGAATGCAACACATCATTTTATTTGTTTACTTAAAGGTCTGCGAGAATTAGCTCTTCTTACAGTGTAGTTTCGCTTGCTATTCGTTTCCCAAAAAGACATGATTGCTCTGAATCGAATTGACCTTTACATGTGACGCTGGTGATATAGAAATCATTGAATAAAATTAAAGGTAATATTTTCTGAGAATGACGAAACAGCAAAATGAGATATGTCTTGACTTGTGCTGTGAACAACAGTTCTGTGTATACACGTATTCGAAATGTTTTGTTGTGCTGGCTTAGTTTATTTACATATAGGACCTACTTTTCCGAGATAGAATAGAGGAATGAAGTCGGTTTGATACTTGGTCCTGTCCCCGTTAAAACACTTGGTGGCTCGTGGAAGTCAGCAAGTGGCGCTTATTCTAACACCTAGCTTGGTTATGGGAATTCATATAGTATCAAAGGAGACCGGGTGTGCCTTCTAACAAATCTGAGGTCTAACAGATCTGACGTGATCATGGTTCAACTAGTTAAACGTCTTGGTCACACATTATCAAAACCGGATTATACTGGAGAATGCTCTTATTGCAAGTACGGCTTTATCAGGTATATAATTACGAAATATTCTTCACACATTTATTATAGAAGGTAACTTGAGTAGATTGTCACAGACTGATATTGTCTTACTTATGGTACAGTTCTCCCCTGTCCATCCGGGCATACATGAGCACTGGTAGTCGTAGACGAGATCTGTACAATTTCCTCCATTAAGGCATGGATCTTCGCTACATTCATCAGTTTCTGGCCAAAGACAGATACATTTTCTGTGAGTATTGATACATTTATAGTTGGTGCCTTTTCTTTGGATGGCTCATATATAAAACAGCATCATCAAACACCGGCAGATATCATTAGATCAGATATGACATAGAAAAGTCGTAGAGATTATGTAAATAACTGGAAAGTATAATTGGAAGATAAAGAATGGTGCATAAAATCAAATACAAGTTTATTCTTACTTTTAATTTGAATATCGATGTAAATTCATTTCTGACATTTTTTTTTCAAGAATACAATATACAAACCTAACTACACTAATGATAATTTGAGTTGTGGTAAAAGCTAAATTTGAGAGAAAAATTACATTTTACAAACTTTCTGTAAATCATTTAGAGACAAGATACAAAGATGTGTGCATTTTTTTTTTTTTTGTTTCATAGCATTGCTAAAACTAATGCAGGGGACCGTCATAACGATATACCAAACGACGCTTCATGAGATAACGTGCTCTAGAATTTACACACGAAAAGGGTGTAGAAAACAATATTTTTATCACTTTCTTGACTTTTGATGTGTAAATTCTCTCTTTCAGAATGTCATAAAAATACGAGAAACATTTAATCTGATATTGGGATATTGTAGACTTGAAGTCAATAGGCCTACTAACAACATCTTCAACTGATATTTTTGATGAAGTATATATCTATGTCAGGTTGACTTTTTACCTCTTTTTTATACTCTATATCAATATAAATATCAACTACTGCAATTTTAGTCTCAAACGTCGCGAACGTCGTAATTGGAGGATCAAGATGACTTTCATACCTGCTGTGAAGGTGATATTAAACCCTCTTAGTCTTGTACTCTGAGACAAGAAGTACACCCACGCCTGATCTCCAGTAACAGTGATCTGCGTCCCAGCTGCCGTAACGGTCTCTGTTCCGCTGAAGCTGACATTGTAAGTGGGACCCGGGCCTATCACGAGGTCGTCACCGACATCGATCGCCATGTCGTTGACGGTGAAGGTGATGTCGATGGCGCCGATGACTCGCACGATATAGAGGCATTGGCTCGAGGCAGGATAGTCATTGGGATAGTCGGGGCTGGTGATTACCCCAGTCGGGGTGGAGAAATCTTCCCCGCAGTTTACCTCTGCAAAGAGATCAATCAATACCGACGAAAGTATTAATTTATGCACTTTACTTCCTTCACTTGCCACGTCAATTATCCGTTTAATTCGTGAGATAATTTTTCATTAAACTGTAGTATGTTTGTCTGACACACACAGACTAGATTATAGAGAGACAGACAGACAGAGAGAAAGCGAGGGGAGGAAGGGAGGAAGAAAAATGCCTTCGTGATCATCATTTTCTCCCTCGATTATTTCGTCATTTCGTTGGTTATTCCAGTGACTAGCAAGTCATCGTCTCAATTCAAACTCTGTCTTGACTACCACACTGAAACATCTTCAGTCATTCCCTTTTCTATATCTGTATTATATCATTTCAAAATACCAACTGATACTTCGCTATTAAAGAGAGAAATTGAGAGAGGAGAGAGTCTCGAGACTTTTGCTCGGAATATTTGAAGTGTTCTAAAACGAAGGTCAGTAATTCTTTGCTGGGCAAAGGTGCATTTTCCCCACACCTCTCATACACACACACACACACACACACACATCTCATCTTTCATCCACTTTCTCTCCTTCCTCTTATCGTTATGTAGTTCTGCTCTACTAAATTTTAATTGCTTATCAATGAACAGATACTGATCGCATTACATTAGTTATAATGAGTTATAATAGAATTTGCTTCTCCTTCATTTACCTGAAATAGTTTCTTGAATATGAAAGTGTGGGAAAACTTACCAAAAGACTGCTCGCAGGTGTCTCCCTGATAGGCGAAGGTAGTAGTGAGGTCCCCTCTAACTAACTCACTCCGTACGCAGTGGCAGAGAAACCTGCCCCCTCCTGACTCGCAGGCGGCGCTATTTTCACAAGGGTCGCTATCGCATTGGTCGGCCGGTGGATCTTTGTTTTATGAAAGGAACAAATCAGTGAATCTTTAATGACCAATTAGTTTTAAAAACATGTTTACAATAGTACACGTTTATCAAATCCAACACAATAGCATAATGTAAGAACAGTACATAGTGCTATACATTTTATCTAGCTAATTAGCCCCTCAGAAACAATAAGAAATCTTGGTGTTATTTTTGATCGTCGAATGTCAATGTCTCAACATATTTCTCAAATTTGTAGTGCTGTTACGTTTTATTTAAGAAATATTGCTAGAATCAGGAGATTTATTGATCATTCTGCATGTCATAACGCAGTGCGTTCTTTAGTTCTATCCCGTATAGATTATTGTAACCGGCTTCTCTCTTCCATTCCTTCAACTCAATTGGATCGTGTGCAGCGACTTCAAAATTGGGCAGCCCGATTAGTGTTTCAGGTTTCTAGGGACTACCCATCTCAGCCACTTCTGAAGTCGTTGCACTGGCTTCCTTTGAAGCAACGGATAATTTTCAAACTAGTTTTGTTTGTCTATAAAATCCTCAACAATCAAGCTCCGAAATACCTAGATGCCTGTTTGACTTTATATACACGTACTAGAAATTTGAGGTCATCTGGTGATCCGCTTCGTCTCACATACTCTGTTACTCGCACCTTAGCCGGTGATAGGACATTTACTGTGTCTGCTTCAAAGCACTCGAACAATTTACCACTTACCGTTAGACAGTCTCCATCAGTCAGTGTTTTCAAAAAAAGCCTTGAAAACACATCTTTTTAGTAGCAACTAATTCGTAGCTGTAACATTATTTTATCCAATTACACATACTGTCGTACATGATTTGAATTGATTGTAAGCGCTTTGGGCCTTGTGGGAAAAGCGCACTATAAATAATAGTAATAATGATAATAATAATAATAATAATAATAATAATAATAATAGCTCCATTTTTCTCGTATTGTCAGATACTGCTTTTTATATTGCGATAATTAGGACGGAAAGCGCAAGAAACCGTAACGCAAAAGGGTTGGTACTGCACTGTAGTTTCAGTCCAAAGAAAGATCCCAAAATAGAGGTCATACGGCTTCTTGGTTTTTGCTCTGATTCTCCCGAATGTAGGAAGGCCTATACTTGCTATGCATGTTTTGCTGCAAAGCATACGGAACTGGCCTTTTCGCAGGACATTTCGCCAGAAGCGCTGCAACTGTTGTTTTAAATTTCGTCTTCAGATAAGAAATAGGCCTACACAATTTGCAAGAAAAATACAAAACGGGGGATAACAGAGAACGGGGATTGCCCGTTCAGCCATCTGCAAAATGTGACTGCCCTTCCATAGGATCCCACACTACTTTGCTATAATAGCTCCCCTTCCAAAAACCTGTGCTATCAAGGGGTAATTTTTCTTTCTTCCCTTCCAAAACCCCGTGACAAGGGTTTAAATCCTAACCCATTTCCATCCTTGGGGGTATCTCTAAGAATCTGGCGGAAGCATTCACTAGTATTATGTGTGTGTGTTTTACGGCCTTTTTATTTCTTATTTTTTGATTGGGGGAGGGGGCTGCAACGAGTTGCGGAGTAAAGAACTCTCTTTGTTTTCAAACATTGTGATTGTGATATTCAATTAATTTTGGTAAACATATTTTCACCAAAAAAAAGAAGAAGCATG
Organism: Diadema setosum; assembly: GCF_964275005.1. Lineage (NCBI taxonomy): Eukaryota > Metazoa > Echinodermata > Echinoidea > Diadematoida > Diadematidae > Diadema > Diadema setosum. Next base: position 7,922,091 of record NC_092692.1, on the reverse strand, counting down.
TAATAGTGAAGTCGTGCTTACATAACTGCTAAACTAACAGCAACATAGCAAGATGATTGGCATTTCCATCATAATCGAAACTAGTTCATATCGGATTATAACTGAGGTTATCAAGCAATAAACGAAATACAATGCATGCAAAGCAAAATAATCAGAGTGTGGGAAATACACTTGAAGCAGGGCTTGTATTTACGTGGATTACTCCGGGAACTTTAAATAAACATTTGGTTGTTTGGGGTTTTTTGGGGGGGTGTGTGTGTTGTTGTTTTTTTTAATGGCAGGAAGTTAACGCAGATTAATTTTTTTCCCCCAGTGTGTTACTGTATAATTATGTTCTGTCCAAGATACACAGATTCATATTACGATAAAGTCATTCTAATCCATGGAGCTCTTAAGTTCAATTATTGTATCCGACATGATTTTGAGATAAGCTCCGACTGTTGCAGTAGAAGTACAGTGAAACACACCCATTATTCTATCGGTATTATAGCCTTCATTCAGCATTAAATATGATCGATGAACGTGAGGGGCGACAGGAAGGAGTAGCATAATCGTTACATCAGCGACCATCTATTTCACCAGCGGGTCGCCTATTGTACCTTTGAGAAGCGGCCACTTCTTGGAATAGGGCTGGTGTTGTTGTTGTTGTTGTTGTTGTTGTTGTTGTTGTTGTTTTTACATCACACACTGACGACAGGATTTTTATCATGCAATTTAATGATCATGTCTCGATTTAGCCATTCCGCATTCCCCTGAGTATTTACTTTTCTTACTTCTTCATTCCAAAATTTCCCGATATTTCTCAAAAAGTTTGCACCAGAGCTCTGCTGCATAAAAGTTTAGATCAAACATAAATTCGAAAATCTCCCATTGGTCTCTGAATATTCAATTCTGATTGACCGATACCTGACCTTTAATACCGTTTGATTTTCTGAGCTCCGTCTGATTCCATCTTTTCATACTTTATCCAGCGTAGCTTCTTCAGTGTTGCTACTGCTCTATACCAGAATGCCCTGCCATTGTTACTAATACCTTAACGTTGCCAGGTACCAATACATCTGGGTCAAGAGGGACATACTAGTAGATAAGCATTGGGCAGGAATCGATCTCAAGTCCTCCGATTGGGGGTCGGGAGTCTTATCCACTTTGCCATGGTGCTCCCATCATAGACGATTAAAGGAGACCTCCAGATTATTTTCAGACTTTTGCGTTTCAATATCTATAACTTGGTTATACCAGAGTTAGAGTTACATAATTCTTAGAATATGAAATAAAGACTGAGAATATTTTCAAAACTCATAACAAATCAAGGACGATGACATAGCATAAAGCACAACTGGGTGCTCATGGAAGAAGAACAAAAGAAAAAAAAAAACGTGTATACTAAACAGATTAACTTGTTAAGCAAATTGGATTGTAAAGGAATTGCACTGCTACATTACGGAAATATGAGCCTCCTTTGACATTATCGTTGTTCAGTGTGATATGTTTTGGGTTTATGCCAACTTTGTATGTGTGTGTGTGTGTGTATGTGTGTGTATGTGTGTGTCTGAAGGTCTCTGTGTCTAAATTTATTTTCTTCGCCTACTCGTTTCATATTTGTGATTTCGTTCCTTTTTTTTGTGTGTCTGATCAATAGCTTTCGTTTCTCCATAATACGGAGGGGTAGAGTTAACACTTCCTCATCATTCCTCATATCCACAAAGCTGCAGACATACGGAGATGGAGCATGATGATAACGGTACATATCAGCGCATTCTTTGTACACACAATGACAAAATGTGCTGCCGTGTCTCTCGGAAGACCAGTATGCATTTCATGTGCGACTGCAAACATAACACTGGGATCTTAATCCCTGTAAAGACTGTTCAATCACTTAATCGCCACTTCTCTTCACAATTCATGCTTCTTCCTTGATACATTCAGAGATTTGCGAATGAAATTTCTTTCGTATACTTGTCCTTATTCTGGGTCGTAATTTGCTCGTCATTAGTGTTCTCAAAAACGTCTTGAAACGCACACCATTTCCGAATACGTCGTGAGAACTAAGCACAAACTGCGCAGAAATGATTTTCGGCTCCATTTTCAGGACATATTCGAATAAAATCTTTTCCGAATGTTGGACTTTTGCTATTTTTTCAACTGTCGCAACCTTCGCATGCAAATCAATCGCCTGCTCAGTGAAAACAGTCCTTTATGCGCAAGCTATATATTCAGAATGACGGGAACAAAGCTTTGTCCACAAACTTTTTTTTTTTCGGTTTATATGTCAAAAGGATTGAATGAAAAAAAAAAAAAGATCCAACAGTATGCGCTTTTCCACACTGGGGGACATGGCTGAATGAGTGGTATTCGAAAGACCCGTCATTGTGTGAATCTACAAGCACAATACTGTCTTCGTCGTGGGTAAACGAAACCACCGCTCTCGGGAATGTTTCCGCATGCATGGGTGCCACTGTGAGAATGAATGGGTAACTAGATACACCAGGCAAAAGTGTCATAATATTTGTTAACTGCCCGTGAACTGTGGGCAATATGCATAGCACAACTCTCCCCCACCCTTTTGCATCTCCTTTACCGTTGTATATAGGGTTAACATTTAGAAAAATCTGGTGAAAGCTAGGTAACATGAGGGCTAACTGCTCTTTTCCGCAACCTGCATCTGTAATTTGGAGAGAGCATAATTGGTAACGAAAATAAAGAAGTTGATCTGGACAACGAGAACTGTTCTTTTCCTTCATGTCTTTATTCACCTATATAATACACACACACACACACACACACACATATATATATATATATATATATATATATATATATATATATATATATATATATATAAATATATATATATATATATATATATATATATATATATATATATATACATATATATATATATATATATATATATATATATATATATATAATTATATATATATACATTATTTATTCATTAATTTTTTGGCCCCCAATGCATTTTTTTTTTCCTTTTCTGGACTGTATGCACAGATCTAACTGTGCCGGCAGGTGACATTTACGTTTCCTTGTTATTTCCGCATGGGCGACACCGTCCGTCATCGTGGCGAATGAACAGGTAACGACATTCAGAGAGATAAATTATGTGATGATACTTCTGCTTTACATGCGCAAAAGTCAACAGAACCAAGTGTATTATGAAAATAAAAACCAACGACTGAATGTCCTTTTATTCCTTCTTCATTCGACAGTTCATAATCTGTGATAATCATAAGCATGTGATAATTTGTGTTAACGTTAGAGGTACTGTAAACAAAATGTACTTTTAAGATTAATAGGAGCAGCAATACAAACAGAAGCAGTGTGCGAAAGACTAAACTTCCATATAGGCCTCATCATTTCCATGTTCATAAGAATGATATACATATAGAGCCTACACATACATATGCACACATATAAGTATATGATAATCCTACACACATACACACTACATCTATGAATTTGATATATATTTTGATAACAGAAGTGTAGTTTATATTCCCAAAACATGAACCGTTTTACATTTAGTATATCATGAACTTGAGATACCGATACATTGAGAACATAGAATAATGAAACATAAAATAGCACGTATACATTTTGTGATGAGGTAAGTAGTAATTATTGTGGACGGCAGTCCCACCATTATTATGAGTATACAACTTACCATTACAAGAAACAACACTTGTTGTATAGTATATGCAGGAATCATTCCTTACCTGTCTGGGTCAGGGCCACATCTGCCACAGCCAAAAGTACGACCATTCCAAGTAGAGACGCAAAATCCATGGCTCGCGCACTAAATGCTTCACTTTTGCCGCTTTAAAATCATTTTTGTCACTCCTTGAAGAATAAACGAAGACCCGGTTAAAAAACCTGGATTCTTCAGTCATTCCCTAGGGCAGGGAATACGACTGAACGTAGCCCTCCATATTATGCGACATCGCTGGGTAAATGTTTGCAGAGTTATTTTGCAATCGTATACTGAGCCTGTGAGTGCCCTCTCGCTGTCCATCTCTCTCCCGTTCTCTCCCCCTCTCTCCCTCTATCTCCTATTCTTTACTCGTTTTGACGGGAAGAGGCGTAGTTTAAACATTCATATAATGCGTGCTAGTCGTGCATGGCGGCAAAAACTAAATGCAATACACGCGGGTTGCAATTGTATGTGATCACGGAAAAATGCCGTCAGCCTTGTTTGATACAGGATCTCGCATTTGAACAATACCTACTATTCTCAAAGAGGTCGTGCATGTACTATTGGACCTATTCTCGTCATTGTGTTTTAGTGAGAGAACAGGCTCAAAGCAAAAACCCTGTTTTGTACAATGCCACAGTTTTTCACTCGAGCGGCTAATATGTTAGGTAAGTATATCATCCATGTTAATCCAGCCAAATGTGTTCTGTCTGTTCATCATTCTCCCTGATCCACCTCTTCTGCACTTCTTTACATGTTGTTTACCTGTTCCGCGCTGGTAGAACATGGAATTCGGAAGTAAGACTAGCTTTTGTCCTTGAATGCAGCTTTAAACATGGTCACATTAAAATATGTCAATGCTACTTTCTTTCTTTCATTCGTGCCCGGAGAGAAGTTGAAAGGTTTCCCTTCTCTCGATCTCTCGATCTCTGTCAAACACAACTGCACACACCACACCTACACATTAGTATTGTTCTCTCTCTAGCTCTCAAAACTCATGAAACCCCGAAGTTTCGTCATGTGTTTTACTGCGGCCATTTTGCATACTCCTGTGATATGTTTTTTAAGAACACTATATTATTACCTTGCCCGTTTATTACCTCGCATTTCTCTATCATCTGAATAACCTATTGTCATTGACTGTGGGTATATAATATACATTTAAGGAACAGATCATGAAAATTCAATTATGACCTTGTATAGAACGGGTGGATAAATACGTACGAAATAAATGACGACACTGTCAAAGAACGCACACAAACCTGTAAAAAGTGACAAAGCCAATGACAATGATAATGACAATTTTATTCATCCTACACGTCACCTTCTCAAAGGCATTGCAGAAAACGATGAACACATTACTCTACATTAAAGGACAAGTTCACCTTCATTAACATAAGGATTGAGAGAATGTAGCAATATTTGTAGAACACATCATTGAAAGTTTGAGGAAAATCGGACAATCCGTTCAAAAGTTATGAATTTTTTGAAGTTTTTGTGCAGTCACCGCTGGATGAGAAGACTACTGCAGTGTATGATGTCACATGCGTACAACAATATAAGGAAAATATAAAGAGAATTTCACAAAATGTCATCTTTTGAAAAAAGTACACATTCCCTTGACTCGTTACTGACATATGGTATGGATAATATTATTCCCATTGCCTTTAGAAAGAGGCAAGTCAGGTGCTCTTTTATTATGCGAAAAAAAGTGAAAATATGTTGAATTTTCTTTACATTTTCTTTATACTGTTGTACTCATATGACATCACGAGCCTTAGTAGTCTCCTCATCCAGCGGTTCCAAGACAAAAATTATAAAAATTCATAACTTTTGAATCGATTGTCCAATTTTCCTCAAACTTTCACTAATGTGTTCTACTAATATTGCTGCATTCTCTCAATCCTTATGTTCATGAAGGTGAACTTGTCCTTTAACATTTCAAAAGTTCTTGTTCATCACTTACACTAGAGATAGAAAGATAAAGAGAGAGGGGGGGGGAGGGGGAGGGAGAGAGAGAGAGAAGAGCCGGAGAGGGAGAGTACATGCAACACATGACATTATGACCTTCTAAGAATTTTGAAGGATACATGAAAATATTCAAATATTTGCACACTTCAATTAAACCATAATTTATATGAAAACAAATGGATGAAATATAGTAAAATTACTGCAGTCGAAAAAAAAAATACTAATCGGCTTCCGCAAAAACGTATAAAATGCAGATGCATTCGACACAAACACACAATGTTAAGCGCGGAATGCATGGAAAATATAGGCTTGAGCATTAAACATCTTAAAATGAATGGTTACTTACCACCAACAGTGAAGCAAGTTTAATCAAACTGTCTAATTATTTAAATGTTAAATTCCGCAAGACTTGATAGAATTAGGGAAACACATTATATTCATCGGCAGGTTGTAGTTAATTCACACTTTAGAGTACCACTAAATCCCCTAAACCGTTTTTATTTTCTTTAATCACAGAAAAGGTATATGTTCTCCTAAAAAAAAATAATAATAATAAATGATATGATCGCTCCTGAAAAGGCTGTACCAAAAGTTTACCTTTGTTTTCGTATTTTTTTTTAATTGCAACCTACCATATTCAGCTTGGATCATATAATTTGCTGCGTTCCTTTTAGCATGAAATACCAAGTGTTTATTAACCAAGGTTCAACAACTCATTGATCGAATCCCAATATATCACTTCCGTGAAACAAAACTGGGGGAATTAGATATTGATCGAATAACTGCAAGAAAATATCAATGAAAATTATACATTTTCGAAACAGACAGTACATGGCCATCCTCGCTAGGTTGATTAGTTTACTTTGGAATTGGGAAATATCTTATTTATTGCAAGGCGATAAGTAAACAACAACTACAGCCATCAGCAATTTTTCAAGGTATTGATATGTACATTAATTTTTGTTTAAATCGCCGTACCTTCCCTTGAAAAATTACGATTGTTTTTGCAGGTGCATTGACTAGTTATTATACATTATTCCGAGCAAGCTGAAGTTTACTTGCAGATTTGGAAGAACCATCTTTCTATCCGCATACAATTGTACTGTGAAGTAAAAACTTCAAACTGATTATCGTCGCAATTTTTGACGCACTTCTCTGCCTTACAACAGAGTACGAAGATCATGGTAACAGATTGTCGATATTACAAATGAATGTGTTTTAATTGCTAAAGGTGCATTATTTGAATATATGAACTCAGATTCTCTTTCATCTCATTTTATGTGCCCGTTTTCCAGCTCCTCCAGACAATCCTTCAAATTTTTGTCCACGTCATCCCCCTTTCTCTAATGCATCTCTTCCCTTCAGTGCTTCTTGTCGGAGCATGGTTTCCAAATCATCCGTGCGAAGCAGATCCAAAGCCCGAATTTCTCTTCTTCATCAAACTTCCTATAACCTTTTAAAGTCATTATACGTTCCCGGGCCACGTTCATAAACATTTTTCATCTCTCGTTATTTTAGCACCCAACAACATTGCAGGATAAATCGTCAACTAAATGGAGGCGTACCTGTTGAGTGGATCTGTCATCACCAAAATCATTTTATTAGAGCTAAAATTTGTGGACACTTTATATTCTATGAAAATTGTGATAACAAATTGCACGTGTTGTACTTAATCTTTCTAATGTGTTCCTTTGTACATTTTTATGAGAAATAGGCATGTAAAATTTTCCATCTTTTATTACTTGTTAGCATCAAACGAATTGGAAGACAACAAATCCTCTACGGAAAGAGACGAGGGGAAAAAATCATTTCATTTTGGGAAGATCCCAAAGTCAGCTTACAAGTGTTGCAGGTACATTGGCATGGCTCCTTGTGCAAACGAAGCTTCCAGTAGGCGTAGTTTTCACATAGCAGTCTTCGGCACGTTTTGCAATTAAGTCATTATTATAACAGTATCAGTCACCTGTAAGAGGTGTGGTCTTCTACGTGATCGAGGAACAGCAGCCAATAAGAAGTCGGCCGAGTTAGGGGTTGCACTATGCGGCTTGGCATTGAATGCTCGATGAAACAATCATAAGCTTGAGCAATCTTGCTTGTAGAAACCCAACAGACCAACTATGGTAGAGCCTACACTATGTAGACCCTGTGAAAGAGAAAAGACAGAGTAGCACGTCAATCAACAACAACAGCTTTTGATAGATAATAATAATAATAATAATAATAATAATAATAATAATAAACAATTTTCATAAAGCGCAAATAACATCTTATATCTGGTCTCTAATAACAGTCTCTGTAAGAGCTTAAAAATGTACATACAATGTTACAGACCTCCGAACCATTCTGAATAAAAGAGAAAAGAACGTGAATTTTGTCATACTATAGTATTCCCAGCTCTTGTTTCAATACGGTAAAGGATTTAAGAATTTCCTTGATGATTTTACTACGCATTCTTATGGGAACTGCTCTTTCTCCTTTGAGCCACATCATCCCTATTTTTCAGTCAGAAAGGTTGGGAGGTCTATATTTTACATTTCAGCCTCGGCTGAATCTCACAGCATCCGATTTTTAAATGATATAATGTGGGCGTGAGAAAAATTACTGAGAAAAATTGTTGACGTTGGTTGAGGTGAATTTACGGATAAACAAACAAAGACAATCAAGCGCGCAAAATCCTGAATAAACATGACTCATAACATTACGTTTCATGTTCTTCCTACCAAAGCGACAGGGCGTTGATAACAATTACCCGTGCGAAAAGCAAACAGCAAAACATATTGGGATCGGCAATGAAATGAACGATGATAATAAAGATCATGATAAATAGAATCTCGTTTATCTCTTCCTTTTCCTCCCTACCTTCGTATTCTTTTCTTTTTTTTTCTCTCTCTCTCTCTTCCATTCCACGATTATCAAATTCACACCGTCTGGACCTCACTTCGCCTTGCACACATTTTGATCGTATCTGTTCGATTCAATTTGATCAATCACAATAGCCACGTCAACTTGGGTTTGTAACTTTTTTTTTCATTTGTCTATATGTCTGTGTCTTCGATGTTCTTTTGTGTGGTCCTTTTTTTTTTCTTCTCTGTCTTAATGTTTTTTTTTGTTTTTTTTTGACTGGTCGTATGCACAGACTCATTATTTCTTTCTTCTTTTTTTTATTCATCTTCTTTTCTTTTTTTTTCAATACCAACGACAGCTTGTGCTTCATGGCACACGTCCTGCACATACGGTGTAGTACCAAGTATACACAATCCAAAGACACATGCCAAACGACAAATAAGACAGTGCTCAAATGAAAATGGTCACAATGCATTAAAGCTAAAAGATACTTACGTTTTCGTCGTTCTCCTTTGGTTCTCCTGCATGGCTCTGCAACTGCTTTTCTGGAGAAATGAAATAAAGCAGGAACAGACCTTGCGAATTTTGATCAGCACTATCTGTCGGCCGTTTAAATATGTCATTTAGCCTTTCTGTTCTTTCATTCCTTCTCCATGTATAGAAAGCAAAAAAAAAAAAAAAAAAGCAAAATTAAGGCAATGATCCCTGGGCCAACATGGTGTAATAAGGAAACTTTACACGTATACCATATTGTTGTAAACACGTGGTGCAAAGACCTCTCTGCGCAGTGTTACAGACTCATCAAAGTGGCGATACAGAAAATAACACTGATGATCAAAATCTAATACTGAAAATCAAAAGCTATTGCAACCGGGCAATCCTTATCTTCAGTAATCTAAATTAAACATCAAGCATAGACTCACTTGATGCTCGTCACTCTGGTATTTTGGTCCACGCGATGAAAAAAGAGGGAAGGGGTATTCATTAGCTTTCTTGTGGATTCCATGTCCAATTCGTGCCGGTCGTATAACCTGTATAGGAAACGAAACATAATCAACATTACAGCATTCTCTTGTCGAGTAACATTGTTTTTCTTCAATTAAATACACAAAACAACAATTTCATGTAACTTATATACCAGGTGGAAAGCAGGGTCAGACAAAGATAAATATAGATACGTCTGGCAATTTTTCATTTCACCTCATTTCTTCAGAGGCAATCACTTGCGCACACAGACTAGATTACAAATATTAAAAAAAAGAAATACGGATGGACTTTATGTATCTCGGTCTGACTAATAGAAAAAAAAAAATTGTATGATGAAAGCATTATTCTCTTTTGAAGTTTGACGTACATATGCACAGATTACAAGACTTGAATCGATTCTGATTATTGGAAAACACGCCAAAAGACGTTACCCATTATATAATACCGAGACCATTGCTATAGGGAAATTGTCCTTCCACTCTTTCTCCTTAGACGAATAACGTGTATTCATGTCGTATTGAATAGATATCCATTTCATTCTAACCGGATTTTTTAAACAGTGATATTTCCTGATAAATTTTATATTAACGAAAGAGAATGAAAAGTAAGGGCTGAAAAAGCAGTTGATTGATTCTAGTTTTGATTTATGTTGACTTTAATTAGGGCAGTCGTCATGCATGTCATGAAGGCTACCATGCATATCATTGATTAAGGATTAAAAGGAAAGGGACTTACCTCCATCTTCTTCCATGCATTGTGCCTGATGCTGCTGACTGGGCGAGAAAAGAAATAAAGAAGAAAAAAAGCACAATAGGAAGGAGGAAAGATAGAAATAAGAAACAGGTGGAGCATGCAGTGTCAGAGCCGGGACCTCATCAACAAGAGTCGGATCCAGTGAAGATGACGATGTTCAGATGATAGCAGAGAAAGGCCATGAGCGGAATGTGGAGGAGAATACTTGGAAGAGGAGGAAGATGACTTGGTGGAGTGTGAAGAGTGTAATCGATGATACCACGTCGTTTGCTCCAAATTGATATTTGTTAAGTTTTCATGTCTCATCTCTTCTCCCCTTATCTCGTGTAGGGTTAATCGCCTTTTGGTTCTCAATCGAATTTCCTTTATAATATCACCCAATATAAGACGACTGTATTGTTATTTTCATGAGATGATAGGTTCATGACTAATGTCATTAATACAAGTATTATATAAGGTTCTTCAATATTCTAGGGTGTGTTGTGGCAGATTACCGAATATTTATAGATGAACGTCACTTTGCATTAATGCCTTAACTATTCAATTTATTTATCTATTTGGTTTTTTTTAAACGAAATCAGTGATGGAGAGCGTATGATACAGAAAGCGATTTCAGTTATCTAATCTGTACTTTATCCATGTAGGTTACTGTCATAACTCTAATTAAGGGGTTACATTTATGCTAAATTATTATTCGATAAATTTACTCTTTAACAATTTCATTCTCATTTCTATGTTATTTGTACTCCTTTCCCGAGCAAGATTTAATTCATTCACGCATTCACATTGCCCACGTGTTATGCTCTTGGAGGTCTTATGCGGGGGACGCCAGTTATTGCGAACACAAAACTCTCTGTTAATCTAGACCCCGCGGAGATTCATATATACCCCGAAAATGGGGGCAAAAATGAAAATTTAATCGACCAAAATTTGAACTTTCATTTTAGGATTATCAAAGTTGTCACTACTTCCAGATTAATGAACTCTCTTATGACGTAAGTTTTGAATAGCAAACTTTCGGATATTCTCTAACATTATCATGACTAAACATTTTGAATGGATTGCTAGCGTGCAACTGTATATCAAACCGTAATACCTTATCTGATTTATAGTTCATGTTGAAGGGTGTAAAATATGGCGTAGTAAATGCTTTTGCTGCTATACACATTTTGAAACCATGATTAATGATTCATTTTATAAATACCTTAGAATCTAGAATTACATGTAGTTTCGTTTGTTCAGCGTACTGGGTTCTCTTTGTAAATCTGATATAAAAGTTAAATGTACGAACATGTGATGTTAGTCATATCGAATGGATTTAAGCTATATATCATTGCCCTCCTAACAGGAAAAATTAATAAGAATCGCGCTCATACATTAACACATAAAAATTAGCATTTCTTTCACATATCCGTACATTTGAAAGCGGAAAATAATGTAAACTTTATTAATCACAGTAGATTATGTTAGAAATCTATTTAGTTTGATTTGCTGTATACTTTGTATTTCTTTCTTTTTTTTTAACGTACTACGAATTAATGACAATTATGGAAGGGTAAATATACATGTGTCATGTATATATCTAATGTTTCCATTGCGTGGACAGTTTAAAACCTGGCTGGTACAATAGTATTCCTACATGATTTTGTTTTGTTTAATCTTCAAGTCTGTGCGTTTGCCTTAGCAGTTTATCATTGCATCATTTTGCAGGTCTTCTCTACTTTTCCTTGGGAATTTGTATATTAACAACAAAACATTAATATTGTATATAATTACATAAAATTTCCAGAGCTATAGTTACATGATAAATGATTTAGGTCACTTGTCAAAATGTCTTCATACTTTTTTCAATAATATGTATTTTAGGCCTACTAATTATTTCAAAAACAGTCATGTCATAATTCCTCCTGTGCATTAATGCTTATCATTATTTTCATACATTATTGACTCACTTCTCTTGATGTACGATACGTAACGGTATCATATCATATTAAGGACCGCTATTAGAAGGTAGACCTGACCTTCCATTTACACATACATGTGTATGAATAGTTCATGATCAATTTTTTTTTTTCCAAATCCATGAAGAACTGCACTAGAGATTTTTTCGATTATGTATCATTCACTATGTAACTTAACTTAGTTAGATAATATATCTACAAATGTTAATATTTGTATTCACTCAGGAATTTTGACTAGTGATGTAAATGATCACCTGCCATTTTTTTGTATGTCCTCATCCATCGCCCATAGTACAAACAAATCATTTCCCACTTATGTAAAGCGTAATATTACTCAGTCAAATATGATTCATTTTTTTAACACATTGAAAAATGTTGAATGGGAACATTACATTCGTGAAGGAAGTGTTGATTTTAAGTATAATAGTTTTTTGCAAGTATTTAAAGATATTTATGATGAATGCTTTCCTTATGAATCATATAATTTTAAGAAGAATAAGAATCCATGGTTGACTAAGGATTTGATTAAGCTTTGTCGTAAAATAATTAAGTATGTATAAAAAATATGTTAAGAAACCAACCCCTTATAGAAAAGAGGTTTATAATAAATTTCGGAATTATGTTACACTTCGATTAAGGCAAGCAAAAAAGAAATATTTTAATGAAAAATTTCATCGAGTGAAAAATGATATTAAATCAACATGGAAAATAATTAATATCTTTTAAAGGGTACAAGAAATACGAAAAGCAGTTTAATAGAAAGTATTGGGAATGAAAAAATAACAAACACTAGGGATATAGCTGATGTTTTTAATGATTTTTTTTTTGTTAGTATTGGTAAGAAACTGCAGATCTGTAATGATAAGAGAAATGAAAATTCATATGATAAATATTTGAAATTTCCTAATAAAAATAGCATATTTTTTAAGCCAATATCTAAAGAAGAAATAATAACGATTGTAGAGGAAATGAAAAGTAATGTAAGTTCAGGTGTAGATGGTGTAGATATAAAAGTAATAAAGTTTGTAATTTCTGTTATATTATGTTTTCTTTTCAATGACTGTATGTCTGTTGGATTTTTTCCATCAAAATTGAAAATCGCACGTGTAACACCAATTCATAAAAAGGGTAACCGTAATGTTATTAATAATTACAGACCAATATCGGTTTTAACTATATTTTCAAAGATATTAGAAAAAAAATATATCTAATAGATTAATTGAGTTTATAGATAAACAAAGTATTTTCATAAAAAGTCAGTTTGGATTCAGAAGGGGTCATACAACAGCCACAGCAATATTAGATCTTGTGAAAAAGATAAATGATGCTATAGATAATAAAGAAGATGCTTTAACAATATTTATTGACCTTCCTCAGGCTTTTGAGGTAATAGATTATTTTATTTTATTACAAAAAATATATTACTATGGTATACGTGGCCCAACACTCAAATTTTTAAGTAGTTATCTTAAAGATCATCAACAGTTAACTGTGGTTAATGGAATTGAATCTGATATCAGAACAATTAATTGTGGTGTGCCACAAGCATGACAAGGATTGATTTTAGGCCCTCTTCTTTTTCTAATATATATAAATGATTTACCTTTGTTAACTCAACATTTAAGTTATGTTTTATTTGCTGATGATACCAGTGTATTTTCTAAAGGCTCAGATCCAAGTAAACTGTTTAATATTGTTGATAGACAATTGCATGAATAGTGATTGGATGGAAGCCAATAAGCTGATTTTGAATGTAGCTAAAACTCATTATATTTTATTTGGTATGCGAATCATAACAGACCACAATTTGCAATTGTATTTTAAGAATATTTAGAATAGATACAGTTGTAAGTATAAAGTTTTTAGGAGTAATTATAGATGAAAGATTATCTTGGAATTATCATATTGATCATACAGCTAATATTATATAAAGAACATAGGGGTTTTGTATAAATTACGGTATCTTCCTAGGAATGTCCTTAAAATTTTATATCATGCCTTGATTTCACCACATATTCATTACTGCAATATTGTATGGGGTTTCACTTTTAATAAGAATATTGATCGCATACATAAATTACAAAAAAAAAAATTCAACTTATGCTTTCCCCAGTTTACCTCTGTTTTTAGAAACACAGATATTACCTATTCGAGATATGATTTCATTAGAGTCTGCAATATTCATGTATAAACTTAATAATAGTCTTCTTCCTGATGTATTCCATGCTAGATTATTTTACCCTGAATAGTTCAATTCATGATGATACCAGAAATGCTCAGAATATCCATCTCCCATTAAATCGCACATTGTGTACGCAGTCATCAATATTTTATAAAGGTACTATTTTATGGAATAATTTGAATATACTTTTCAGGATCAGTAAGACCGTAAGACAATTTAAAAGATTATATAAACAACATCTTTTTGATGCAATCAAGCTACAAATTGATGAATAGTTAAATATGGAGTTTTCTTCTTTTCTTCTTTTCTTTCATATCTACACGCACATGTATCCGGTTTATTTTATTTTTTTATTGATTTCAAGTTGTGAATCTTATCGCATTTTGTATTTATGTTTGTTTCAAGCTTGTCTTTCGTATTTATTTCTCAATTTATTGTCAAGGAAGTAGACCAAGTTCAATATTAGGCCTACTTCGTACTATATTAGTTCATCAAGTTTTCAGGATTTATTTGCTTATTTTGGAATGTCATTTGTGCATTTTGATTTTCGCCAAGATGTACAATCTACATTTTCTTCATCGTTTTCAACTCTCCTTTGATCTTAGACCACTCTTGTTTAAATTAGTCTTCTTCTTAAATTTCTCTTCTTCTTCTTTTCTGATGTTCTTATTTGGTTCTCTTGGACTTGTTCAAAATGAGAAGGCTATGATAAATCAATATCTTGTGAAGCAAGTCATGATTTAATTAATGATTGATTTAATCATTGTTTGTTTTAAATAGCCAAACGGTTATATCCAAATGAAAGAGTTCATGGGTTTTACGTAAAGAGTTTTCTGTGCATGAAGGAGTGATAACTGAGAGACATGGTTAGAGCTGTGATGGAAGGAGCAAGTCTTTGGAATAACCCAAAGATCAAGTATTTAGGGTTGATCACACAACGTTCGGTTGAAGATGAAGATCGCGAAATTAGTGAACTACTCTACTATGTACAGGGATACAATTCGAACTAGAAATACCACTTAAGGTGATTAATACCCCCGCCCCGTGACGACAGTCTTACCCAAGGAATGATCTTTCCTTGATCTTCTGCCATTTATATGCCGTTACCATGGCAACGCAGCTTCCGACACGTCCGAAAAATATGTCTTCCACATCTTCTCACCAAGATCAAGGTGTGTGCCACATTTAAGCTTTGGTCAAAAAACTGAGGAAGTAGTTAAATCCACAAGATCTTTCCTTGATCTTCTGCCATTAATATGCCGTTACCATGGCAACGTACTTTCGGGTACTGTCAAAAAATGCGTCTTGCACATCTACAACCAAAGGCACACATCTGTACCAAGTTTCATGGAAATTGGGCAAAAACTGAGGAAGTAGTTTGCAACACAAAATTTTCCATCATTTTGGCTCATAATATGTGAGCTGTTACCATGGCAACATACTTTTTGTCACTGTCAAGAAATGTGTCATGCTGACCTATATCCTAAGACAAACATTCAATATGAATTCCATGAGAATTGGAAGAACACTGATGAAGCAGTTTTGCCATGAAGCATTTTGCCCTATATTTTACCAATAACATGCCGTTACCATGGCAACGCACTTTTTGCCACTGCGGATATATGTGTCTTGCACATTAACATATTCAGACGAACATCTGTACCTAATTTCATAAAAATTGATCAAAAACTGTGGGAGGAGTTCGCGACGCAAGATTTGTACCCATTTTTGCCCATAATATGCCGTTACCATGGCAACGTACTTTGGGGTACTGTCAAAAAATACGTCTTGCACATCTACAACCCAAGGCACACATCTGTGCCAAGTTTTATGGGAATCGGTTGAAAACTGAGGAAGTAGTTCGCGACGCAAGATTTGCAACGGACCGACCGCCCGACCGACCGCCCGACCGACCGCCCGACCGCCCGACCGCCTGACCGACCGCCCGACCGCCCGACCGTCCGCTGATTCCTATATACCCCCTTCAAACTTCGTTTGGCGGGGGTATAATGAATACAGCTAAACTATGAACAACGAAAGGAAATTTGAGACGATCACAGCTGCAAAGCGGGTCGAATAAGTACACAGGTTCATTCAATACGTCGATTAAGTCGGCAAAATGGTACAATATTGATAAAGGAGGAAGAAGGAGAATACTGGTATGTTGCTTCTGTCAGTTCGAAAGCAAACCAGCAATTCAAATTCGTATATTCTAAATTCGATACTGACAATGTGTACTTCTACTAATAAAAAAAATAAAATAAAAAATAAAAAAAAAACTCATAAGAGCCATGCATCTCTATCTGAAAGAAATGAAGGCTTCTGCCACAGTAGGATGCAACACACAGCAAAGGCTCGACCTAGAGGGGAAAATGTCTAGTTCAAAGGGTGTGTAATCAACGATTGGGAAGTTGATTCTGTGAACACCGAGGGTTGAACCATCCTCGTTTTATCTTGGACGGTGTCCATTTGACCACAGAGGGTATGGGTGTATGCAATCGCACAATAAATGACACTGTTAAATATTTCGAGAAAAACACGCACAATTTTCAAACACCTGAAATTTATACGTGACGATGCGACGCAGCATAGGGAAATAGACGGCGAACTGGTTTACGACGGAAAGAGGATTAGATAAGAGATGTGCTAAAAAGAAACACCTCTGTTGTACGAGATTTTGGAATGATCGAGCGGCTGACGCAATGCAAACCCAGGGCAAACTGAAACTGCTGAGGGCATAATTTTGTAGTCAAGGAAAGAGCAAGATCAGGAACGAAGACAAAGACAACGTTCGCAGAGTGCACAGTACAAATGTGTATATAACTATTGATAACGAAGTTGAAGAAACTGCGGAGGCGTTTGAATGAAGGTGACGTCACATTTGGTAGATAAGACAAACAAAAATAAATTTGAAATGCTGAAAACACAACTGAAAGCTCAAAAATTTGCATTCAATTAAAAAGAAGTATAAAGACGATATAGTTAATGCTTCAGAAAAGGGTAGGGGCAAGTCTTTGGAAGAACTCAAAGATCAGGTACTATATGGTTTATCACCCAAAGTGAAACGGGCACTTTTGGTTGAAGGCGAAGATTGCGAAATCACTGAAGCACTGTATGCACCGGACGAAAAAGTGAATAATTGCAAATTGATGAACTCTGAAAAGGACACGGAAAATAGAGGCGGTCAAAGCTGCAAAGCTGGCCAAATAGCTAGACAGGTTCAATACGTGGAATAAATCGGTGAAATGATTAAAAAAAAAAACCAGTTAAATGAGGAAGATGGGAAGTCCTGGTATACTGCTTTTGTCAATAAAAACAAAAAGAAAAATAGAAGGCATTCTTTTCAACTAATGTTAACATCGTCTTATTTTATCAAGATGAAATGGCAGGCACGCAGGCTAATATGAAAGAAACGACGGCTACTGACTTCCTTTAGAACTCAAAATAAGGCACACATTCGAGGTACAGGGGAAAACGTTTAGTTGACAGGGGTGTAATCCGCGCTTAGGAAGTAATTCTGAGAACTCCAGGGGTATGGAAAAAGCTACTCTCGTTTCAACTTTGACGGTGTCTATCAGACCACAGAGGGTATATCAAGGTCAAATATCTTAAGAAAAATACTTATTACTTATTAAAATACTTCTTAATGACTGATGTTACTCTTCACCTCATTTTTGGTGGTATTTTGGTAAACACTTATGAGAAACTTTATAGTACTAGTCAATGATGGAAATTGACATAATAATTCTAAAATACTACGTTGTTCTTATGTTTTTACTAGGTTTATTTCGGAAACAACTTGGCAGTGGAAGGATTTTACAGTTCTGAAATACTATGTTCTTGTTACATGCGATGTATATTTCTATTAAGTTTTTTTTTTTACGTGATTACAGTTCAGTTATTATATTTCATATCATGTGTTCTGCAATGCTGTTTTCCAATGGAAATTAGATTGAAGTTTTAATTAATTCCTCAGATAAAGGTTCCAATTTAACATGCATTCCCATGCTGCCAGTAAACGTATAGTGCGCATTATTCCTACAGTATCCGTCCAACAATTTGCTGGAAGACTCTAGTGATTTTAGAAAGGAAAAACGCAAAATATTACAAAGACGCAGACAGAATAAACGATGCGACGCAACGTAGGCTTAAAAGCCACGAAAGAGACTGCGAACCGATTGACGAAAAGAGCATGAGATTTTTTTTTTTAAAGTCTGCCTAAAACAAACGTCTCTATTTTAAGAGAGATTTTGGAATGCTTGATTGGCTGATGAAATGCAAACCTAATTAAGGCAAACTCAAACAGCTTGGAATATGTATTCAAGAAAGAGTAAGATATAGAAAGGACAAAAAGACAACGTTTGAAGAGTGTATTACTATTGAACAATTGAAAACGAGGTATTTTTATGAATGGAAATAATGGGAAATAATGTCATGAAGGATTTGGTAATTCAGACAAAGATAACATACAATTGCTCAAAATACCATTGAAAGCTCGAAAATTGCATTTGGTGAAAAGAATGAGAATATCCTCAATTAAATCACCGAAGCACTGCATGTGTGCACCGAGTTAATTGGCTCAAGTATGCAATGCCTTGCAGACGTAACCCAGTAAGGAATAAGCATGCCCCGAGATGGTTAATTGAAGATTAGAAACACAATGCTCGTCCATCATAATATATTTTCTCTGTTATAGATGATGCAGTGTACTATTTGTCGAGAGGACAAACCTTCGATGACAACACTTTTGACACACCTACATCTGGTAAAACACAACATTAACCTTACAATGTCGGTATTGCACTTACGAATCAAGCGGAAGGCCCGAATTCAGTAGGCACTACCAGCTCTAACACCCCAGTCACCGTCAAAAGTCAAATTATGCAGACTACAGGATAGCGACCTGGAGGTTTATGCAGAAAGAGCGAGAGGAGGAAGAGCCGCGGAGAAAGCGCAGGCGGGGAGCAGAAAGGAGGTCTGAAGAAAAACGAATTGAAGAAAGGAAAATAGGAAGGAATACAAAAAGACGGAGGGAGAGCGGGAGGACAAGAAGGGAGACAGGAGGGCAGAGATAGAGCGAGGTGGAGAAAAGAAGAAAGATGGAAAAACGCAGAAAACAATGCAAGGAATGAAAGAGGGAAGAAAGAAAGGTGGAAGAGAAGCGGGATGAGAGCAGGAAGAGAAAAGCAGAGGAAATCAACAGCGATATCCCTAACCTGCCAACCATCGGCCTTGGCCTGGACTGCGATGAGGGCAGCCTATCAGCATAGACCTGCATCAACAGTCACATGCACTATCCACGTCCACATCTCCCACATCAAGTGCATGCATCTACATCATCTTCCGGGTCGATTGCACCCAAGGTATCTGATCTGGAAGTAGAGAAAGGAGACGCCGGGGGATTCATCCACGTCTCAATCAAGAGGCCCCGCACAGGAAGATTGAGCTTTAGCAGACTGGTAGTCGAGACTGAGTGGTTCGTGAACCTGAATGGAGAACAAGCGACTTCAGGAAAGGAAAATCCAAACTCGTTATTTTCATAGCGAGAAATCGTTTGAGAACACCAATACATCGTTCTAGTAGAAATTTGTTCAAGTTACATTCCAGTTCTTAATCTATATCAATAATGTAATGTACAGCGTATATAAATACACCATTGAATATAACCTGAAATTAGTACAGATTGAAGGAAAGAAATTTGATAAATAAAGTGTACTTTTGTAGTGAGCAACAGATTGAGCGCAATCAGTTCTTATGCGGTTGGATGATCTGACCACAAGCACTTACCTGTTCTCTCTGGAAGATATTTAAATATACTTCGGCTTACATTATGTATAGTATCTCCGTAACTTGCAGTCATTAGGAGATGACTATTATTTATTTGAATGTCTGTTCTTTTCAACGGAAAGAAATCTTACGAATTATTTCATCAGCAGACCCAATAAATACAAAATTGATATACTCACATCTCGAAAGAATCTCGTTGAACTTTGTCATAAAATAATGAAGCATTTTTGTGGAAACAATTTGAATTCATTTAATATTCCTTCGTGAGTTGTGATGTTATTCAACATTGTTGATTGTATTTGAATGTATTACATAGGTACTGCATAGAAATCTTGTAAATATTGTAAACAATTATTACCTTATTCGTGTAAAACAGAAATGTTATCACCAATACCACGCATCACAGTGCGCTTATCACACTTGCTCTACTGGCGCCTATATCTTTTTTTTTCTCTCTCTCTCTCTCTCGCTTTCTTTCTTACTCCATATTGCTTATGGTCCTTTGTACGTCCTCTTCTTCCTTTTTCTTTGACCGTTTTCTATACTATTGAATAGTTTATTCCATACTGGATCGATTGCATTCGACATGTTTGAAATAAGTACAGTAAATATACTTTGTAAATATTGTAAATAATCATTAATATCGATTGAACATCCCCAATACGAGTCATGGTGACATGGGATTAATAAATTGTCAATGTCACTGTCATTATCATTGTCATTGTCTCGAGACTCCAAAGGAAGAACACAATTTCATCTCACGCTCTGATAACGGTTAGTAGGAATTACCACGAGTAAATATTCTAACAATTGGTGATCCCGCACCACACCAGAGGAAACCAAGTTTCATCACTTCGACCCGAAGTCCTCACTCAGGTTAGGACCTCATCATTAATCCATCAGCTCCCAGAGACAAGCCGTACACTCAACTGAAGGCGGAGCTGATCAGACGCAGGTCAGTTTCGGGGCAGAAACGACTTTTATAAACTGATCATCAGCGAGGAGTGACACAACGCCATCGCAACTACAGGAGTCAGTGAATAAACAGCAGTGTGAGGAAACAAGATAAGAAAAGTCTCTTGGAGAAGAAGAGGGTCAAGAAAAAAAAAAGTTGTGGAACCAGATGAAGATGAAAGATCCAAGTTCAGTGGTCTTCCGTTTGATACTTTGCATTCAAGACAAGGATTTCAACTCCAAAAGCCATTAGCATTGCCCTGGTGAAGAAGCAGACCAAGGAGCTTTACCTGGCCATGCAGAGGAGTTGGCCTTCCCGCAACTGTTTTCTAAAGGGCATTTTGGTTTTTCTCACCAGCGTCCAAGGAGCTTTTCAATCAAAAAAATACTTTATGAGGACGCGTCCCACTGCAACCCTGCTGGCACAGAAGCCACTTTCATGTATAGCTTGAACAAGACTGCTGAGTGGATTAATACACTGTTCCCTAAGGAGTCAGCAAACATCATCCAAACATCTATGAAGGAAGAGAGCCGGGAAGGTCCGGGAACAGTTCAGGGTACGAGTGAAGATCAACAAGAATAGAAAAAGGAATGCCATGAGGGATAAAGAGAAGGAGAAAATACAAAGAGAGAAAGAGAAAGTGTCTAGAGCTGGGGCATTACACCCAGGAGATGGAGTACCATACGGCCTTAGGCAGTCGGAGAGGTAGCAGAGATGATCAAATCCCTTTCATCTCAGAAGAGTAAACGCGATGCCCTCAAAGCTCAACTCTGCTTCAAACAATTTGTCTTACGGCAAGCCCCTCCTCGGCATGACATCTACCGTATGTCTTCAGCACCAAAGGTGTGCAACACTCAGTTGACACTCTGGCAGTGCAAGAGCTTGTACACCACGCCACCTCCCTTCCTTCAGCTTCTGTCCTGAATGATGATGTCCCCCTGCTTGTTGGAAGAAGGGTAATGTTTCAATCATATCTTGCTCAGCATATCGAAATCACTGCTTGACCCAGAAGAAGAACAGAGAGACTGGGATTACAAGATTCCATTCGCCATGCTTGGGTAAAGATCTGCAGTACAAGAGTCTACAAGAGTCTACAGGAGGGTGCATTCATGATGGTCACTAAACTCTCCGTTGTTGTGTATCGCATCCAACAGTCAGCAAAGGGGGAAACCCAAGTTCGTTCACATTGACAGACTTAAAGGGATAGTACAGTATTGGTAGAGATAAGAATTGGGCTTTTAAGTGTTTTTTTTTTGCGAGATACCAAGTAATAGTACAGAGGATACCATTTTAAGAGGAATTCAAAGTTTATTTGATGAAAATTGGGTTTGGAATGACTGAAACATGCAAAAAAAAAGTACAACAAAGCGGTCGTAATAAAATGTGGGTCCCACACTTTATTAGAATCGCTCTGTTTTGGATATATCTCGGCCATTTCAAAACCAATTTTCATCAAATAAACGATGAATTCCTCATGGAATTACGTACTCTTTTATATTTCATAAGAGGTTTTTCATAATTTCACCAAAATATTAGAAAAATTAGGTCTCAACCAAAACTATACGATCCCTTTAAGCTGTATACAGGCGTACCTCTAGCTAAATGGTTGAATGGTTGAACCGCAGAGTGAGACGTAATGCAGACAGGAACAGAATCCATCTATTAGAAACAAAGATAATGCATAATGTTGGTTAACCCATTGTTCTGATGGAGGAGTGTGTTTTTCTGAAATTTTGCTTTATTACAGATGATATCCTGCAACCAGCCCGGTTGCTGGGAACGATTTGCATCCATGGCAGACTATCACTTCCACCTTAAGTTCCTCCTTACTACTCAACTCACTCTGAAGTGTCGTGTATGCGGGAAGGAGGAGGAGACACGAGCTATGATGATAGGACACTACGAGGAGGAACATCCAACTCAGACAGAACAGGTAGAGTACCTTAACTACAGTAAGGCCTATCCGAGCTTTTCAACAGCACAACAGAAAAAGAAATCAACGGAGTCAACAGCAGAAACAAAGAAGAAAAGTAAAGTGACAGAACAGAAGAAATGTACAACACCCTTAGGGACAGCACACACACACACACACACAAAGAAATCAACCTAGACAACACAGAAGAAATCCGCAACACCCACGCAGACACCGCAGAAGAAACCAACAGAAACACAGAAGAAATCCACAACACCATCGCAGACACCGCAGAAGAAACCAACAGAAACACAGAAGAAATCCACAACACCCTTGCAGACACTGCAGAAGAAACCAACAGAAACACCAGAAGAAATACGCAACACCCTTGCAGACACTGCAGAAGAAGAAACCAACAGATACACAGAAGAAATTCACAGCACCCTTGCAGACACTGCAGAAGAAGAAACCAACAGAAACACAGAAGAAAAGCATGGTATCAGAACAGAAGAAATCTAAACAGACACTGACAGAAAGGAAGAAGAAAGATACAGATATGACGGTGAGAGAAACACAGAAATCCACAACAGCAACTACGCTTGACCTCACACCAAAAAGGGACAGGGACAAGAAGAATCAGGACACGAAGAATCGCACGGAAGTGGAACTTGAATTGTTTGGTTCGGATCACGATCGAGTGGGACAGAGCGAGCATGGCAAATACTGCCAGCACTTGTAGCACTTGCCGTAAACAAAAGAGGCCATATATCTCATCGTGACTGATAAAAGGGATAGTGACGGAGAAGATGACATCATTGTAAAGATCAGGAAAATGAAACAAGGGTTCAGACGCATCACCAGTACATGCGAGCTACTACAAAGAAGTGGGGGCAACGTTGAACTAGTAAAAAGGACTGTAGAAACCAAAGTCTGCCTGAGGTACCAGCATTGGCCAACGAGAACTAGGCACCGCATGATATACAAATCTACCAGTTATGTAAATAAATTATTTCCATAGCTATGGATGATTAATAAATGTACATTCAAATTTGAGTGAGTAATTTGGTCGACAGGAGTTACGAGATAATTATAGTTATTGAAATATATAACATAATTCCATAGGTTTAGCTTAACTGTGCCTGTGTTATACACTAGTTCTATGACAGTTATCTACGGTATGATATTGATTGCCATTTGGTATAATGGGGTAATCGTACGTTCATGCGCGTAGGCGCTTGGCCTTGAACAAAATATTAGAATGATTTTAATACGCTCAGTTTCTATTCTGTGGCTACAGCCGATGGCATCAAAAGTCGAAAGCAACAAAACCTCAAAGTAAAAAGCATCAAAAGAAACCATCGAAACACGCTACCATTACAATTAATGTCCACAGCTTCAGTGAGGCCCCAAAATGGTGACATCTTATGTTCTCCTTTGTATGGTGCAAAAAAAAGGGGGAGCCACCGGCCCCGCCCCTCCCCACCCCCCCCCCCCCCGGTTCCGCCGGCCATGTAACAGGTAGACCAGTCTAGAGATTGTAAGGTATAGTATCCTGTAGTATACGGTGTACGCTGACACGGCTCTTATTCTCACCTTGGCTCTATCTCTAGGGTCTGATATGTTAATTGATGGAGGATTTCCAAACTTGCCTCCAGAATTAAAGTTCTATTGAACTTTAATTATTCCCCAAATTCTCAATGACTTAGATCTGGATCCATTTCCCTTGTCCGATACACACATGAATGTGAAGTTGTTGCGGTTGTGTCGTGTTGTGCTTCATAAAGTAAGACTGTCTAGATCTATCTAATAATCTACTAAATCTAGTTAAGTTAGTTATCTGTGTCTACATTATTTTGGACTGGAGTTGCATGGCAGGACGAATGGTGATAGCATGGTCAAGTTTGGTATGGTACAGAAAATTAGATGTTGCAATGGTAATTGAACATTTAATAGAAGCATGCAGAGAAACCAGACCACCTTCGTATACTGCCAGAAAACGAACATCCATCGATGGAAACAACTCGAGCTACATCTAATAATTCGACATCTAACGTTCAATTGGGTAACAAGGTAATAAATTATATAGAAACGCTACTAGGAGACCTAAAATTGGTGTGTGGATGTAGTTGAAATGAGAGCGAGGTCGTGTTTGTCGTTTGCGCTGAACTGTGGATCCTGCATTAGACACTAGTCACTAGTAGATCTAGATCTAGTACATTAAGTGTTCTATAGATCTTTGAAAATGCGTCGAAGGATAACTTATGACGTAAGTACTGACCCACTGACACTGTATGATGTATGTGTAGTATCAGTACGGTCGTTGGTGCGTAAATTCCTTAATTATTTGAGACATAATGAATTGTCTCTACAGCTTATCTTAAGTTAAACCTAGAATGCACAAATCATGCAAATAGGCACACAAATATCACAACTATCATACTTACCATACGGAGGAAATAACATGATTCTTTCACACTCCTTCAGTAGTGATTAGCAGTCCTCCAATGACAGGCTAATTATGATGTACAAAATAAATAATAATCTTACTCCTCTTTCAGCACAGGACTATAGTATCAAACAGGTTACTCAGTTGACGAGAGCCTCGCAACCACACTCCTATCAGGTACCATACTCGAGAACTGAATCGCATCGCCATTCGTTCTTTCCGAGAATTGTAAGGAACTGGAATTCCCTGTCGTCAGAAATTGTTTCAGCGCCTTCTGTGGGATCATTCCGAAACCGTGTAACGGTTGATCATAGTGGCTAGTTATTTTTCGTCAAATTTTCTATGTGCTTGTAAATATCTGTAAATAAACTGTATTATAATGTAAATAGCACAGTCTGCAAGAATCTTCAGCCTATTGAAGGAGGCAGACTTAATCAGAAGAAGAAGAAGAAGAGTCCAAATAAGATACACGAAGCTCTCACATCATCATTGCTTAGGCCCTATAACAAAGCTTAGAAACGCTTGAGGATCAGGATCGATTCAGAAAGTTCGGGCGATTTGAGATAACGTGACAAATGTGTCACAAATCGTTGGATCCGTGTGCCTGCTACAATCATGATTGTAGCAGGCACACGGATCCAACGAACACGCTCAGTGACAATGACCAACAACACGATCAGATAACGGCAGACTTGTAGATGTTGTCATAACATTGAGAACTGGGGTATACAATTACTCCCCTGAATAAGGTTTGTTAATTCCTTTCAAAGATTAACTGGTGGTAGCAAGTTGGTATGATTATAGGTCTCCGACATCCCCACTTGCCACATTATATTTTTGTTGGCAGCCTATGGATTTCTCCCCCCCCCCCCCTCCTTCGCGTGACAGTAAGTGTCAAAATAACATCACACATTTTCATTCTGGTACATCTTACCTATAGGCCTATATGAATAGGGCAAGCAGACACACAAATCTTGGATTCACTGAACAAAATGGAAATACAGCTACGATAAAATATTCTCTTTTATTTCTTGAACAACTGTTTTCTTTTTCAACTCTCGAAACATGCTCTTATAAGTTTGTAACAATTACATACCTTCTGGAAGAGCAAATATCAACTTCAAATTATTAACTTAAATCATAATTATGAACTAGTTTCAACATTAACCATGATAATTCTTCGAATTTTCCGTAAAAATAAGGAAAATCTACATTTGATGAATATTAATAATGACTTGTTATCTGAAACATAAATGCATCGTAACAGTGCATGATTCAAAATTTAATGATGAAGAAGATGCAAAATGACGGGACTGAATTTTAACTATTGAATGTTATTAAGGATAGGTTCTATGAAACGAATGCATCGAAATAGTGTTTGTGTGAGAAAAATAATGAATGAACTGCAATTAAAGTAACGGGACTGCAGTACATGTATTATAACGTCAATAAATGTAGTTAAATAACAAAGCACAGTGATTACAAATTTAAAATTTTACGCGCAGAAACAGTCAAATTTTTGTTTAAACATACACGTTATTCACCGTTGATGGATATTTTATTTATTATTGAAGTGGAATGAAGCATGATGTGTTGTGTTTCGGCTGCTGGGTTGGTAATGTGACCCAACATCATTTTCAAGGATGAGTTCCCCGGAGGGGTCTACATTCGAAATGGGCCGGACGGCTGTGTTTACTCAAAGTCGGAGATCGGCTTCATCGATGGTGAGCTCATGAGAGGTTGGTTCCAGAAAGTCTTCTTGAAATACTGCTCATATTCAAAGACAGAAGTAGAGAAGACCCAGTAGTCCTGCTCTTTCAAGATGGACACACATCGCACCATGACCCACTCCTCGTTCTGAAAGCAATTGAAGAGCATGTGATACTCCTAGAACTGGTACCACACACAACGCAACTGTGCCAACCTCTAGATGTCTTTGTGTACAAATCCCTCAAGAGCAACATCGGGCGTTTCATTGAGCTTGGCCTGGCGCTTCGTGGGTCTCTCTGGATTCCAAAGAAGGAGTTTCCGAGGATCCTCAAGACGCCATTTGAGCAATCCATGACCCTTCATGACATCGAGAGAGGATTCAAGAAGTGTGGGATCTACCCTTACAATCCCAATGCAATTAGAAACAACTTGTACGATCGCGACTGATTCCTTCCACAGATGTTGAAATTGCTGCTCCTCCTGCGTACAGATATACCGATGATGCAACCCAAGTGGCGGATGCCACAGTGCCGGAAGAACGAGACCGTGAAGGCCACGGCGCTCGCAGAGTTGTGTCAGCAGAAGTACATCGAGAACAAGACCGTGAAGAACACGGCGCCCACACGGCGAGATCCCATCGATCCCCGATGAGTCGATTGAAGATGGCCCGTTAGCTGAAGCTATCGGACCTGCGGCCGGACAGGAGCTACACAGAGAGCACCGTCAAATGGTTATGGATAAACCCTTCGTGAAGTTCGGCTTGTTCGGTGTGGTGTCACCCGAAGTTACAGAAGCGTTCTTCCCAGAAGAATTCATACCACCTGGCAGGAACTTACCTGT
Source organism: Diadema setosum (assembly GCF_964275005.1). Lineage (NCBI taxonomy): Eukaryota > Metazoa > Echinodermata > Echinoidea > Diadematoida > Diadematidae > Diadema > Diadema setosum. The sequence continues at coordinate 7,894,031 of NC_092692.1, read as the reverse complement.
TTGAGGGAGAGGTACGGTCAGAATCCCAACAACACAAGAAGCCAAGAATGACTACCTCGAACAAATGAGAAAGATTCGACCTGGCAAGCGTGCCCGCGTTGCCGAGTCCTAGCTGGTAAGTCGTTTCTCATGGCCATAATAATGGTTGACCCCCAGCTATGCAAGAACCTACCTCCCCGACAAGATAGTGAAAATGTTCCTTTCAGATTATTTTGAGTGAAAAGTATACACTGAAAATATCACCGTGGTAAATTTTGCCAAGACAGGAGTTGCGTAGAGATCGACACAACTGGTGTTAATCTAAGCCGTTACCTGGTTAATGGTGCACGTTACGCCAATGGGTGACACGCCTGGCAAAAAATTCCTGGTAAAATTTTCACGGAATATTTTACCAGGCATATCAACCATTGGCGTAAAGCACACCGTTTAGAAACTACCAGTCAACGGGGTAAAAGTAATACCAGTTGTGTTGATCTCCAGGCAACTCCGGTCTTGGTAAAATTTACCACGGTGTTTATTCAATGTACGTTAGGTTTCCCACCTTTTCAATTTTTTTTTTTCAATAATCGTTTGGGCAGTAAATAGGTTTGATACATTTTCTGGGATAAAGGTATGACTGATGTTTTATGTCACTCCTCTAGGTATACAGAAGTGATCCACAAAATCTGCCATTTCAAATTTTCAACCAGAATTATCAGCCTAAAGTTTTGTAAGATGGTAAAACAAGCATCAAGTATAACTTCGTGCAAACATCTAAATACTGAGGAAAAATATAGAGTCTACAGATAAATAGACATATGTTCGTAAGTAAAAACAAATAACGTAATGGGTGATGGGATTTATGAATAAGCAAAGAAAAGGACAAAATAGTAATAAAAAGGGCAGAGGGGAAATTAAGAGATTGGAAGAAACAATATAGAGTCCTAGATCTAGATCTACAAGTAAGATGTTCACTAACAGCAGTTTATTCTAGAAATATTTCAGCATTCAAATTCAAATACAGTAATTTGAGTAAAAGAAACAAAATAAACTTTCTATTCATTTGAACTGAAGGGTCGGTTTGAAAAGCACCGACGAGGGAGTGATAATTTCCACCACCATCAGAATACAGATAGTGATTCCGGTGATACACAGTTACTGCAGGATACAATCCAGGAACTTGAGGTGTGGTCCCGGATATGGCACCTCAAATACAATCTCGGGAAATGTCATGTTATGCACCATGGTCTAAGAAATCCTCGGTGTCAACATCAGATGTATTCAAATGACAATGATAATGTTGAGGTTATTGAGACAGTCAAAGAGGATCTCGGGCCTCGGGTGTGCTTTTTCTCCTGACCTCAATTTATTTTTACTCTTCATGTACACAAAGGAGCTGCAAAGGCGAATAAAGTTCTTGGTCTGATCAAAAGGACTTATAGACTTGTCATATCCTGAGAGACTTAAGTGAAATATTTGGGGATTCCAACAAACACAAGAAAAACTTAAAGGTCCTGTTTACCTTTGGGAGAGTGATTTGAAAAAAAAAAAATGTTCAAGATATCACATTTCATGCATATGTGGTCTGTTGTATCACAAAACATCCTACCATAGGCCTATACAGTTTTTGCAATAAAGCCACAAAAAAAAATAAGGAGATATCAGTATTTTTCTCATAAAACCATAACTGCAGACGGTTTAGTTTGGAAACATTTTTATTATGATTACTCTTCACATTTTGTGTAATTAACAATACTTAACATTGATTATACAGATAAAACTTTTTACAGTGATTGTTTCTATCCCTAACTAAGATTTAAGAATGACTTTAACGCATTAGTGCTGGGTTTTTGCTTCTTCTGCAAATGATGAATTATGCCTTTAATTGTCCACAAAAAGGAGAACTCAATGCATAAAAGGTGTATGCTTTATTTTTGGAAAATGTCGATGAGTCCAGGAAAATTAAAATTGATGTAAATTTTGGACCTTAAGGAGCAGTTGGAGCATTTGTGACAAACCAAGCCTTGTGGCATCGTTCTCGTCATCAAAAAAATTAATAATGACAAACTCAAATGAAAATTGGAGGGGGAATGAAAAGATGAAGAAGAAGGAGATGTACATCATGACATGAGACGGTCAAAGCGCCTAAAGTCAGGATTTGAATAAAGGACTATGTGCTCTGCTGTGAACAAACGGGGAATGAAAACTTGCATAGTTTTCAAACATGAAGCTGATTGGTCTCTCACGAAAATGGCAAGAGATATGCAAGATGAAGAACTCATGCGCAAAATAACAGGAAGTGACATCATTGCTATAGACATCGTGCTAGAAGCAAATTATCACATAGCCCATAATGATGAAAACACAATAGTAAACTACAGCTGGAGCCAACTGTTAATTGTTTTGGTATAAAATTCACCAGATGGTAAGTTATGAAGTATGTTACATGTATATTGTACAAGTTTATAATTCTAGTTCTATATATAGATCTTGTCAAAGTACAACTGTATACACATGATAAGATGAAATATCATTGGTTATAGCACGCAAAGCTTTTTTTCTTGACAAGATTATGTAGCCTAAGTCGCACAGTACATGTATATGTAATAGTAAATTTAGTGAAACGCCAGAACTGACATCAAGGGATAAAACAGAAATTCATTTTTTTTTTGGACATTTATTGTCTATAAAAATTCTATACATCGTATGCGACCGTGCATCACACAACGAACAAAAAGTCGCAACCCTTGATTTTACGTGAGGACTCAAAAAAAAAAAAAAAGGTGATATGGATCAACCGAATCAATCTTGAGTTATTCACATTTTCTGAAAGAGCTATCCTTCTTCTACATTGTACTTTAGTTTGGGATTATAATATAAATGGGAAAGTATGTTTTCAGCATTTTTTTTCTACAACCTTTTTTTTTGGGGGGGGGAGTAGAATAATTAGGTTTGTCTTAGAGGCACCTTTTCATTTCTTGAAATCCTCTGCACACTCTTCACTATAATAATGAATGGAATGAGTAGAATGATGCTACTGCTTTGAAAGTTGGCATTAATCATGGACAGAATGTGTTAATAAAACACGCTCAATTTCAGCTTAATCTGATAATCCTTTCATTGTTGCCGCTCTGGTAGTTTACATCCTGTGTTTTGTACCTTTCATCACACAGCTATACAGCTTGGTAAAGATTAAACGCTTGAATAGACCCTGTAATTCAGAGCCTCTTTTCTCAGATCATACTTTTCCAGAGTGTGTGCCTTCTTTCCAGTATATCTGTCCTTAACTGAAAATTAATGTCTTTTGTTGATCAATCATACCAACCATGATGGCAATCTCTTCAAATTCATGGAAGTTCTACAGTCTCCTTTAAATTTAACCAAAATCTGAATATGTTGTTGCCATGGCGACATACCACTTAACATTAATCAAAAGTATTTCAAACCTCTATACATCCCGTCGATCAGTTGTCCCTATTCAAATGGAATCTCTTCCAAACTGGAAGATAGCCTCCAGTAACTAACTTCAAAAACCTTAGTTTTGGTTTGTATGGCAACGTACAAGTCAACTATTATATTCGACTCCTGCATTATATTCGTGGTACCTTCTTTATAACTTTCATATCAAATTTTGTGAAAAATGGATCTGCCTACCTGGAGAAATAGGCAAAAACATGATTTTTAGAAAAAGTTCATTGACCTTTGACTTTTGACCCATGGCAAATTCGCTCCAAATTAAATCAAAATATTTAATTTGTTCTTAATATTCTTCCTGCCAAGTTTTATCCAGATCGGATATTCCTGACTCGAGAAAGAGCCAAAAAAAAAAATCACTTAGGTCATTGACCTCTGACCTCTGACCCCCCTTCCCAGCATCAATTTTTTTTTGAGCGCCCTATTTTTTGAGAAGGCATATCATGAAGTAGCTTTGATGAGAAAGTCGTGCTTTTGTCCACCGTGTCACGATAATTTCACTGAGCTACCCCACTGTGTAGTTTATTCGAAACGATCACGGAGAGGAGAAGCACTCGCGCGCCGTGCGTGCCATGTAATGTTGAAACGTTTCCTGTGCGCTGTGATGTGCATACATCGTGGTTGAACGATCACGATGCGCGTAACGTACTAGTACTCGTAGTATACAAATATTGACTGATCATGAGGATGATTGTGGAAATTATCATTTCCAAGGTGCTTTTCATACCGACCCTTCTATCACCCCGAAAGCGTTAGCCGACTGGTGATAGAAAGGTCAGTATGAAAAGCACCGAGGGAGTGATAATTTCCAACACCATCCGAATGCAGAGCAGTTAATATTTGTTTTTTATATAACGCCTGAAGAGATCCTTGTATTTGATTGGTTGTTTGACAATGATCATTCGGTCCATTTCACTGTGACGTCATCATCCATTTTACAGCACAATTTTGGATCCATACGATTTGCTCCATTGCACGCTCACTGAGAGCCCGACACACTACGCGTGTAAAACGCTTGCGTTTGCAGTGTGTGTATGCGACAGCGCGCTAGCGTAAAGCGCTCAGCGAGCACTCTCGCGATCTCACCCAGCTAACACACCCATGTTGGGCCCGCGGGGTTATTGTGGGCTAGCTGGGTTGGAGGTGGGCAAGGGCTACTTGCGGGCCATCCTTCATGGGGCCCGGGTGGGCTAACCAAGGACAGACGTGGGAAAAATGGACATGGGTTTCACACGGGCTTGCCACTTTGGTTCCACATGGGCGCACTCGGGCACGCAGAGAACCTGGGATTTCGTAGGGCTTGCCTACCTAAGGCCCTTGAAATATGCCGTATTTCTATTTTTCAAATCAAGGCTGTTACCGAACTTGTATTGGTCGGGCAGGGACTTGGGGATCCATTCCGACTTGTGCTTGTCTATAGAGCAACATCACCCATAGCAGATAGTCCTGCCGTTCATAGAGTTCGTAGTCAGCAGTTGGTGCTTCAACCTGTTAACTCTTCAGAATGGTGCTTTGTATCTTTGATTTAAGATATTATAATTTGTTCCTGAAGGTTAATGATGATTTTGAAGTTAAAGGAGAGTGTCAAGATGGATTTATTTTGTGACAAAATTCATCGTTGTTTAACGTAACCACAGTCCTGTGTGAGCGATATATGTATGGTGATATGTTAGATTCGGAAAGGATAACGGTTTACAGCTGGTTTAAGAGAAGTTAGAATTACGAGAGATTGATTGAAGATATTGTGATTTGCCTTTGTTGATTCTAAAGTTTTAGTATGAGACAGCTTTAATTAATATGATTTAGAAATTGTTAATTGTAAGTTTAAATAGGTATAGATGAGTAATTGAAAGGTTGAGTTTGTACATATCAGCATTTTAATGTATTTTATATATTGTTAGTGTTGTTTTGTTCATTAATGAACTTTTCCATTACAAAAAGTCCGCACGTGAACGGTGACAAAAAGATAATGATCTATGACGTATAACCATCATTTACATAGGCCAACAGCCTATCAACGTGCTTCGAACGCAAGAGACTTTTACATATTCATAAGCTGATCACGCGTCGAATCCCCAGTTGATCCATCTAATTTATGTAAATTATGCAGGCCCTAGTGATAACAGCGCATGCTCGAACCTAAGACTTGCATGCATGCATATGTGCGCGCCGGCGCGCCACCCCCTCCAATCAGTGTTTTTTTGCTTTGCATTTCCTGCATGCAGACGGCAAGAGTAGCTAGCCTAGCTTTGGCGCACCCGCCCGGCTGCGTTTTTGCACGGCCCGGCTAGCTAGATTTTTACGTTGCACATACATGCACATTATTCATGCACAGCAGCTGCTAGCTAGCTCACCTGCATGACCGATCACTAGCAAGGCTCTAGCTTTAGACTACAATAAATCCTAAAAAAAAAATTAGCCTTCAGCTCAGACGATGAATTGCCTGCGACGAGTGAAGTCATAAGATGGAGAGCAGATGCCGTCGTGGGCGAAGATCAAGAACGGAATGTATACTTGCACTTCTACCACTGTAGAGTTAGACCAGTTGGCACTAGCGGCATCGGCAGCACCACCAAGACTTCCAAGTCAAGAGCTCGTCGGTGGAATCCCAATACACCATTCGATATTCAGGTGGGTAAGGAGTCAAGATCAATCATTTGGGATTATCTTAATACTAAAATTTACAGTTTACATTTATAAGCCCGTCTGTCTTCAATACCCTGCTAAACTCACCTTTATTTTTAATTGTTACAGAGTCTGTCACAAACCAGTAACTATTTATAAAGTATGAGACGTTGACGTTGGTTACACTGATATTGGCTTTGCTAACTAATGGTGAAGTCTGTTACCAAGTTAGTCTGTCTGCCCAAGCCCTTTATAGATATTTAAAAAAAAAATGCCCGTCTACCGGTAGACTCAAACTAATCATAGTGATCAGAACCGCGACACAAGTCTCGAGAAATCTTGCAATCATTCTGAATTATTGCTATAATTTGCCCCTCGGTTCCTGTGAGAACACTAAAGCAAATTATAATCTTTATATTTCATATCCGATCATTTAAAGCGCGAGTAGAAGTAAAAGGCAGACGATCTCCAATGTTGCAACACGATTGAAATCTGAAGATTTTTGGCCTCCTCTACACAGAAAACTCTAGGGAACATGGTGAATTATAGCAGTCAGATTGCGAACAATTGCGACGCAAGTGTAAAGAAATCTTGCGATCATTTCTGAATCATCGCGCTACTTTGACCCGCGGTTCCCTTTTGAATACTAGCTATACAGAGCAAATAATTCATCTTGACTATTCACATCCCATCATTCAAAGCTCTAGTGGAATTCAAAAATAATTTTGTAGGTTACATTTTCCTCCAGATTTGCAGCGAGATTTTTTTCGCCCTTCTGCAACTGGACAGATATACTCCAGTGAATTACAGCGATCAGGATTGCGACGCAAGTCGAAGGAATCTTGACATCATTTCTAAATCATCGCGATAATTTGCCCCTCGGTTCCCTTGCACGAACAGAATTATAGCAAATAATCGTGACATTTCACATCCTATCAAATTGTTATTGGAATTCAAAGGTATAGGCAAGTTTATAGGTTACAAATCCTTGGTTTTGCAAGGCCGTCGTAATCTCGAGACTTTTGCCAGTCTTAATAATTGACACCAAAATCCTTCTTATAAAGAAAATCGCGATTAGAACGGTACGTGGTACAAATTTTCACCAAAACAGACCTATTTCATTATAATCTCGGAATTTTTATGTATTAACAACTAATGAATTACCATCTGTTTTATCCACATGTTCGAAAGAAATCGCTCCATTCACTGTTATCCCACTCGCTAGAGTGACGCCTATCACATTCCTCGTACTCGCACTATTTTTGCAAAGAAAACAATTATGTTTACTGTGGACCCAGACACCGCATGCGAATTACCTCCCTCAAGATACATGTATTACTTCTTCCTTATTCCTATTCCCTATTCACCTTCAAATGCAAATAAAAACAGCTATTACGCATAGTGGGTACACTTTACCAGGCTTTTAGCAACTTTTTTTTTTTTAATACTCCCAGTCTTTTCACGTTCATTAGTTCATTCTTTATATTGATTTTCGTACTGGTATAGTTTTAGTTTGGCAAAAAACAAAACAAAAACAAAAAATATCCTTTCTCCGTATAATTCCATCCCTATGAATTCGGGAACCTACAATTTCACAAGCGTTATAGCTTTTATGAAGGCCTCATATTTCTGATTATTTTCTTGTGACATCCTCCTAATTATATCCCATACACTATACACTTATTTTGTGTCAAGTACGTTTTCCTTTTTTTCTCTCTCAATCCAGAGACATGGTTGTATAATGTATTACATTCTTGTTTTACTGTCAATCATTTTGTGATCTCATCATTGAGAAAGTGGAAATATGAAATAAATTTCAACTGAACTGAAATCTAATATATCCTGCGCTTATTTTTGAATCATCGCCATGCTTGATGAAAGGTGTGTGAATGCCGCATTGTAAACTGTGTAAAAATTGTGTAAGTACAAATCTCCGAGCTGTTGACAATGAAGGATGATGACATAACATTTCCCAGTGGCGGATCAGAAATTCCGTACGTTCTTCATATTTTCTTTTTATTTCTTTTGTTTTAACAAGAATAAAGAGAGGGCGCGCGCCCGATGCACCCCCCCCCCCCCCCTCCGGATGCGCCACTACATGCTTCCTGTCTTGAGGTCTGTAAATTGTTGCATTTCGCATAGCAATTAGTAGCAGGGAGCTTTAGATTTTCCCGACAGGGACGTTCTGAGGAAAAAAAAATGTTAGGAGCATGCGCAAAATCGCTTATCAAACGCGATTTCTGTACCTAATTCCGTCGTCTTAATTTCACTAAGCTTTATGACTAGACACAGGCGTAAATCCGTACACATGGAGTGGGGAGGGAGGAGGTCACGATTACAAGTCCATCGGACCAGTGCAATGGGGGGGGGGGGGAGTGCTTTATGGGGGCTGCCCCCCCCCCCACACACACACACTTTTATTTCTCAGAAGATACGGGAATTGAATGTTTGCAGCCCCAACTTTTGTGCATGAAATAATATAAGGTGAGAGGGAAGTTGATTACAAATATATTAAGACTTTTTTCTGTTTGTTTGTTTGTTTGTTTTTCTTATTATATTTTTATTCAGCAGACTTTGGGGCGGAAAATTGTACCTCAGAAAATAATAACCCTTAGTGGCCACAAATCAATAAAATTTAGAAACTATCAACTCCTGTTTTTTTCAAAGCTAAACTATACGCAAGAAAAAAAAGGTGACGGAAGGGCAGACAAAATTCCATTGAATTTCATGGGAACTGCGACGCGCGCAACACAACCGGGATGCCGTTTCATGAAAGTTGTCAGCGCTGACAAGTTGTCAGTCTCTGACAATCACCATAGTAACAGTCAGTGACCAGAGCATCCCAGCCAATCAAAACCAAGGATTTTACTGAAATTGTCGGCGCTGACTAAATTGATGAAACACCCCCGGAAGTGACGATCTAACACCAATAGCAGTAGTTTTGCAGAGAGCTACCGCCATTTCATTTTTTTTTAATAGGTTGCATCGACGTTCTCGACTCGCGTGCTGGTAACGTTTTTGCGCCTGTGCAGAACATGTTTTCTTTTCTTCCCTAAACGTCCCCGTCGCGAAAATCTAAAGCTCCCTAAATAAAGCTATTTTTCAGCATGACGAGACGAAGAGAGAGAGGAAAACGCGTCCCCGTGCAAACATCGTTTCAAACTTCCACCGCGTCGCAAAAGACCTAAGCGGAAGTGGCGCAAACTACCACTGTATACGCTGTTATTTTCGCGTACAGATATTTTAGCGAATAAAACCATAGACGTTTTCACGAGATGTTGTTTTCGCGGATTGACGCAAACGTTTTATGTATATGCACCCAAGCGCATGGAGATATTTTCGCTTGTTGTTAAATTCGCGGTCGAACTGTGATTCACGAAAATTAAACCCTCGCGAAAATAACAGCTTATACAGTACGTAATGGTACGTTACAGTGTAGGCCTACTAGTACAGTACTACTTGTAAATTACACGCGCCATACACTGAAAAAATTGTTTGCGCACGCAAGCACTAGCGTCGTCTTGACCGCGCGTAATATTGCAGTACGTACACGTATGTAACGCGCATCGTTACTACTCACGTGCGTCCTACGTACGCGCGTCATAATGTTCTGTTTAAAAAAAGCGCGAAATTTAAGACATTTACTACACTAACAACTCCGATCCGTGCTACAAACTAACCTAGTATATCTAATGTTACTTAAGGACGTTCCTCAGTTAAAGTGAAGTCCATGTCATTTTCTTCAAACTTTCCATACCGTATACCCATCCGAAGCCCAAATAACAAAACCATAGGTTCATGTGCTTGTTTTTCTTCTACGGGACTTTGAAGAATATGAGTAATCTGCCGTCCTCTACCAAAATGATAGCGTTACAGGATCAAGACCATGATTGGCAACAAAATCTGCAATGACAAACCTAAATCCCCACAATTCTTTCAAAATTGACGATATTTTCTCCAAATTTGCAAGAATTGCAGAAAAAGCTACCCAAAACGAGGAAAAGGTTTTAAAGTTACGGTTTACACTCTCATTCTTGAGCAAGCAGCGCCCTCACGCTTCAGAAAACACCGAAATCTCTCAAATTCTTCTCATCGACGTTTTCTGATACACTCTTAAAAATATCTAGTCATTTTGTGACTAGATTTTTGGTTCATATTTTTTCAACTAAATTCTAGTTATTTTGACTAGAATTCTATCAACTTTCAAGCAAATTTGACTACAATCGAGTCAATCGTTTTTACGCTTTAGCTAGAACCGTCTTGTCAGCACTTCTTTGAAACGTGATTGGCTCTTGTCTGCGCGCTGCACGCAAAGAGCTAGATGGCGGCGCAGGCAGAGAGCATTGTACTCGATCGCACGATCCGTGAGGAGTGTATGCTGAGCGTATGTATATATGTAACGCATCTACCCGGCCTAGCAAGCGCCACGTACGTACGTACGTTAGTACGTACTTGATCAAAATGGAGTTTGTGGATGACAAGCTTTCTGAGTGGGGCCTCGACAAATTTATCAAAAATTTTGAGGGTAAGTGCTGTATTTATTTTGTAGCATATTCTAAATCGTGTTTAGAAGCTTGTAGTGTACAGCTTCATATTAGGTATTGATTCAGTATTATCTAAAAAGATAATTCGCTAAAATTGGGCGAGCTCGGGGGAGAGCTGCTGCTGCCTTGGGCCTATCAAGTTGCCTCAAATTGTTCGCGCCTAGCCTAAATGTGTAAAACGTGCTGCATGAACCGTTGCGTTGTTGGGCGGCAATGATTAGCAGCGTAAACATCGGTGAACATTGAAAAAAAAAATTAAATCCCCCCAAAATCGGCTTTGTGACAAATATGATTTCAAGCAATTGTAAGATAGAGTCTATGCTGTTACAATATTGGGAGGTCTTTACTAATTTGGTTAGAGACGATTACGGTGATGTAATCAGATTTACCGCACTTCACCACCTTTCAATTAGCAGAAGGTTCACTTTTCGAATGAATTCACAAACAACCGCGCACTCGCAAGTCACAGGCTTAATTAGTGGGCTTAATTCATTTTGGCTCATCCCTGTCAGTCCCCACCCGTCCTCTTTCCTTCGGTCCAAGATCTATTTGGCACCTAGTTCTAACTGCACTTGGTACAATGGTAGCCTATAGACCGGTGATCTATCTATCGAGTCTCTGTACTGTATTGTAGACCTAGACCTATCTACCAGTACCAGTAGTAGGAACCTACCAGACAAAAGGTCTAGCCTTCATGTAGAAGAACTCTAGTAGATCTATAGTATAAGGATGTAGGTAAAGTACTATAGGTCTAGAGGCATTATTGTGAAATAGGTCCTCATTCACTTCTTCGCACGCATGCACTTGCGTGTAAAGTACCGTACTAGAATCTAGCAGTTAGTCTTAGTTGCTTGATCTTTTCCTGATACGATAAGCTAGAAATATAGTCAAATACACATAGATCTAGATACTTGGTATTCGAAATTGAACATCTAGTCTAGATCTTCTAACTACAACGTATTCATTTTTGCTAGTCTAAGCCCTTTCAGTCCTCTTCTCATTTGGTCTAGATCTAACTGACACTTGCGCTTGGTACAATGGTAGCCTAGACCTCGGATCTATAGGTCTACTGTAGAAACTACCACCAGTTCCAGACAAAAGGTCTAGCCTTCATATAGAACCCCTAAATAGTGAGAAGCTCCAGAGGCATTATCGTGAAATAGGTCCACACTCATTCACTATGCAAGCGCGCACTTGCGTGTAAAATAGTTTTAGACTTAGGTCCTAGTCTAGATTTTAGAATAGCCCGACCAGACGCCGTGCGGAGCCGGTTGAGCGACAGGGCTGTGTATGTACTATAATTAAGTCTAGAATTAAAAGTCTAATGACACTGACATATCTAAAGGGAAATTCGACAAACTGATGTGGCTCTAAGTACTGTCATGGAACTGGGTTTATAATCCCCAGAAAATGCTTGTGTGCCAGTCATGTTATATTATGGTCTCACACTGGCAATATGTACTGTACCCATTAGGAGAATAATGTGATATGGCGGAGGCATACCAGTGGCACAGCGACATTTCTAGTTTTTAAGTTAAACAAAAAAGTATCCTTTAGGACACCTAAATATTGTGCACCTATCAGGATCAAAGTGGTCATAACTTAAAATATTTCAATTCTATCCCTAAAGATATACATTTTCAAAAATGAATTTCCAGAGGATTTCCAAAATGTAATTGAGAATGAGGTAGGATAAGGTGGTAACATCTTATAAATGGATAAATTTGACTTTCAATCCCAAAATGTCTTATTTTGAACATCCTTTGTGTTTTCCCTTTGCTCTTACCATGAAATTTTCAATATCTTTTAATAATTAATCATGAAATCCTATTTTTGATGATGCATAAGTTATGATTGGGGTTTGTTAATTTTATAATGAAAGGCCTACATGTTAACTTCTGATTTTATATATCACAGGTTGATCAAGGCTTTCGGATACTTTTCGAAAGTGAACTCTGCAGATGCCCTCTTCGAAAAATGGCCGAAAATGTCAGCAAGAGTTCTGGAATATGCAGAAAAACAAGTGCAGTGGAAGAAGATTCTCAATGTTGAAGATCCACATTCAGGTATCACATTACCATGAAAATAGCACAATTCTCACTGGAACTTAACCATTTGACTCGTGTATGCATTATATAGGAGGGACAATGATCTAAGCAGATATTGGGGTCACAATTTTAAAGGTCAAGGGTCATTGCGTTTATATATCTGTGAAAAGGACACTCTTGTGCTAACTATTTATTTGGTGGATCAAACATGAATCATACTTGCATATGAGAGGGACAACGATCATATTAGAGTTGGGATCACAACATTGGCCTATAGATGGGGAATCTGCATGGTTTACGTGCAAACGTAATGTCAATGACCTTCGACCTCGCCCACCGTTGACATTATTTGATCTGGCCGGCAGCCACTATTTGCATAACACACTTGTTATTCACATCACACCCTTCCCGAGCTGCTGCCCCGCCAAAATAGCCCGGGCTTAATCAGGTTAAGTGTTGAGAACCATTAGATCAATATGAAATGGGCCTGACGCAACGTCATTTAAGTAGATTTTATTTTCCACTTTGTGTAATACATTTCAAATTGACACTGTCATATTCCTGATCTGGCAAAGGTGGAGACATAAATTTTGACCCTGTGCAGTCGAGGATTCATCTGTAGTAGTTTTTTTTTTTTTTTTTTTTGACGGGGGGGGGGGGGGGTTGGATCCATTAGAAGAGAAAAATGAATGTGTTCACTCATGTATTAAGTTTCTCTTTGTTTCAAATACCAGGTTAAAAGACCATTGAATGTTCTTTAATTTGATACATAATCTATTGATCTTTTGAAATCCTTGAAAAATATGAATCTTTTCCTGAGTCTTGATAAAGATTTACAATTAAAAACTCTGATATGAATAAATGAAGTAAAACTAATTTTGGTAATAGATTGAGAAAAAATGCAACCCTCTAGAGAATGCAACCTTTATAAGGGATGATTGGAATTGAAATGTGTATCTTCTTTGTCATTTGAATTTTTACAGAGAGAAAGTATTAAAAAGATAATAAAACTCCACGTGCCACATTTCATGAACTTGTTTGCTAATGTTTGTGTTCTCCTTAGATGATGAGAAGAGCAACCTGGCTCTACAGGTTCTTCCTCTGTTGTTTCCAGCTGGGGTGAAGTAACGGGCAGAGAAGTGTACAACGTGCAACTATGGAAGAGAGCATGCCTGCATTCATCAATGTCGAGAAGGTGATGATAGAAATAGGGATCTAACACTGAAAATAGTGCAATACCCTGTGTTGTGTGAATGGGTCAGTTGACATACTATGAAATATTTGTCACTTGAGATCTATATTCAGTCAAGTGAACAAATTCCTTTTATCCTTTAATTGACATTTAGTTATCCTTTAATTCACCATATAGTCAAATTGCTCTGAAAATACTTGCTGATTCCTGTTCATTTAGTAAGTAATCAATGGAATTTCTATTAATGATAATGATAAGAATACTAATAACAATATTACCACTAGTGCTACTACTAATGATAATGATAACAATTACAGTCACCATAATAAAAGGTGCTTCGTATGTCCATAGTTTTTTGCAGCTGGAATTATCTCACTGTCTGCTTGATATATTGTAGGGCAAGATCAAGTAAATTAAAACCATAAACTGGTGAAGGGCTGAAGATAGAGGTGTGCAGAAGGAAATGTAAAAAAAAAAAATGATATAAAAGTGGCATGGCAAAATCATGTAGATGAAGGGGGCATTCATTGGCAATATTTTTTTCCAAATTCAGAAAATGAATGAATCTCCCAATGTTTATGATGGTATATCAACAGAATTCATGTTTGATACACTGATTGATGTTTGTGTTTTTATATTGGTTAGATTATTCAAAAGCACTTCTCTTTTATGCCTTGGTTGTGGATCAAAATTTTGAATATTTGTCTTTTATCTCTTTGTTAATCTCTTATTAAAGCTATTAGAGAAATTTCTTAAATTTGCTTTTTTACATATAGATGGGACGAACCTGCCTATGTATTTGGAAGGGAAACGAGAACCTCATGTCCTGGTCTTTGGGGGGGAGAAAGAATCCGGAGCAGGCATTCGTGGCTGTTGAAGGAGATGCGACCCCTTGCACATCTCTGCTGAAAGCAGTAGATGTATGTTTCAAACTTACTTATGTGTTGGACATCAACTACTGCTGGCAGTGCAGTCATACATAACATATTTGCAAAAGTATGTGTATGGGCTGGGAATGGGTGATGGTCCACCAACATCCTCTTTTGTATTGCTTAATAACTTCGTTGAGCAAGAGTATAGCCGTAAGGGCTCCACTGTACACCAGCTAGGGCGCTGAATTGAAATGTTCATTGAACAGCAACATCGTATATTGATCTGTTTTTGTAACACATATCTATATCTGAAGATATAGTTGATTTTGTGGATTGTGGCATGTGGAAATTTTCTTTGGGATTGTCCAGGTTTATATGAGCTGGCCATAATAAGGAGGGATGGTCGATTTTGATGGCCTTATTGTAGAAGCCCTTTTTGTGTTGCCTAGATTAAATAGTGTATATGATGCAAAAGAAAATGACACCAAGATCATAATATTTGGTTGATTCGTTTTTATTCTATGCTTTGTTGGAGTAACAACGTAATTTCAAAGGTCAAAAGTCAAAGGTCGAGTGACAGTGCTAAAATTTCACATTTTTCTTCATATCTTTGAAATGGTTCACGGTATCTTCATGAAACGTAATGCATATACAATGTACATGTGTTGCCTGACATTGCTTCTCTGTGGATGTTTTGGGACATGAAATCCAAGATCAAGGGTCAAAGGTCACCTTCAAATGCTAAAATTGCATTATTGAATGCTAAAATTATACTACTTTCTCCATATTCATTCGGAGAAAATATGTATATTCATACATGAATATACACAAATTAATGCACAATGATTGTGTAGGAAAAGTTTTGGGTCAAGTGAAAATGCTAAAATTTTGCTCATCCATATATTGAAAGTGGCTCTTAAGTACTGTCATGGAACTTTGTGTATAATCACCAGAAATTTATTATGTACCAGTCATGTAACATACGGTCTTACACTGGCAATATGTCCTGCACCTAATATGATATAATAATAATGTAAATAATGTGATATGGCGGAGGCATGCCAGTCGCCATAGCGACATTTTTAGTTAAACATAATTCGAATCTCAAAACCGTCATCTTCCTCAGAAAAATGCTTCATCAAAAAAGGCTTCATCAGCATTGGCAATTTGAGATATGAGCCAAAAAAAGATATTTCATTGTTTTATTGTTCAACTTCAGAATCTACAAACCGAATGGAAGTCTGCACAATGATTCAGCATTGTGTATGAGATCAAAGATGGCCGGGTTTGAGCGTACCCAATGAGAACAATCATACTTTTTGACTCTTTTCAAATATTTGATCCCCGTTATCTATACATGTATATACTCGCCAATTGACTGGGCGTGCGAACGCAATGCAGGAGAGCTGTGTGTATGTGGGGCTCCCTGATCAAATCAATCACTCAATATTATCAAATATCAATTATCAAATTGTCTTTGTGAACTTTTTATCCGAAACATTTTTTTTTTTTGTAAGCCCATTTCGATCAATTAGATCTCTATCATCATTAACTTGCCATTGTTAAATGTGCTATCAACTGAAAGCCTGATTATTGTAGTTTACATGATGCCTCGTTTGTTATGATCTAGGAAACTTGAGATATGTGACAAGGTAGAATGTCATGGAAGGCCGAGTGAAAATGAATGTTAAAGGGATGGTACAGTATTGGTGGAGATGAGAATTTGGCTTTTAACTTTTTGCGAGATAACAGGAAAACACTTATGAAATAGTACAGACCATACCATTTTAAGAGGAATTCAAAGTTTGTCTGATGAAAATCGGGTTTGAAATGACTGAAACATCCAAAAACACAGTAAAACAAAGCAATCGTAATAAAGTGTGGGTCCCACACTTTATCAGATTTTTGGATATCTCAGCCATTTCAAAACCAATTTTTATCAAACAAACGTTGAATTCCTCATAGAATTACATGCTCTTTCATATTTCATCAAAGGTTTCTCATTATCTCACCAAAAAATGTTAGAAACCTGAAATTAGGGCTCAACCAAAACTATGCGATCCCTTTAATTTTGAGAAAAAAAAACGTTCATGTACATGCCTTGTATTCTACACACATTGTTGATAATGCTGAATTTTCAATTTGCAAAGAGAGAGTCATGAAAGAAAATGAATGAAAAATCATAGATGTTCATGAATCAATGCAATATTCATTGCAAGCTTTATACTCAGTGTTACGAGTAGCATGTTCCGATGATTATTGGTTCAGAATAAAATATGCATTTGTGTCAGTTAAATGTTACACAATTTGTCATTGCATTCATAATTGATTTTGAATTGTGACTGATGTGTGATTGGTGAGATTGAAAAGATGTTCTGGTCATTTTGAATAGAAACTAGTTGAATTTGACTAGATTCATGAATCACAACACTGACTACATATCTAGTCAAATAACTGATCAGTATATTCTAATCATCTTTTACTAGAAACCGGTCAAACCAACTAGATTTTCTAGTCATAAACATTGACTAGATTTCTACTCAAAATCTGTGACTAGTTTTTTCTAATAAAAATGACTAGAACAGAGTAAGTGCCCCTGGGATCCTATAATCTAGTCAAATACGACGAGATTCTAGTCATATCTGACTAGGTATTTTTTAGAGTGTACGGGTGAGCTAAAGAACAAGGTTCATAAAACTTATGCTGTACATTCAAAACCCATGTCATTTTCACGAAACTTTACGAAATTGTAGAAGAAGGCCTACTAATTCCAGAAAAACAATAAAAAGTGGGGGTTCATGTGCTCGTTTTTATGCTAGCAGCGCCCCCATGCGACATATATCATCGTAAGTCCCCCAAATCTGGTCAGGAACCTATGCAGGGATGCGCTGACAGGGTGGGTTCATGAAACTTATGCTGTGCATTTAAAACCCATGTCATTTTCACGAAACTTTACCAAATTGTAGAAGTAGTCTTACTAATTCCAGAAAAAACAACAAAAAGTGGGGGTTCATGTGCTCGTTTTTATTCTAGCAGCGCCCCCATGCGACATATATCATCGTAAGTCTTCAAATCTGGTCAGGAACCTATGCAGGGATGCCCTGACAGGGTGGGTTCATAAAACTTATGCTGTACATTTAAAACCCATGTCATTTTCACGAAACTTTACCAAATCATAGAAGCTTACTTATTCCATCGACAGCAGAAAAACATCAAAAAGTGGGCAGACTTCATCTTTCGTCATTGTAAAAGATTGTTGCCATGGTAACAGCATTCATTATCGAAAATCATTCAAAATTTCCAGTTTAATAAACTCACTTTATTCAAATTCATGAAATTCTTCCGTCGAGATGTTTTCATTGCAACTGATTGACAAGTTGCCCTACATCGACGTAAATAAGCACTGAATTGATCAGTGTTTTATTAGTAGCCATGATAAAAAATCATGGGCGTACATACTCGAGCAGGATTCGAACCTACGACCTCCTGATCACCGGACAGGCGTCATCTCCACTAGACCACCGAGCTTTCGCCCGACAGCAAGAGTTGGTTCTAATCCTTATAGCATGCAGCGGGTACTGCTCTGTTATTCAAATTCATGAAATTCTTCCGTCGAGATGTTTTCATTGCAACTGATTGACAAGTTGCCCTACATCAACGTAAATAAGCACTGAATTGATCAGTGTTTTATTAGTAGCCATGATAAAAAATCATGGGCGTACATACTCGAGCAGGATTCGAACCTACGACCTCCTGATCACCGGACAGGCGTCATCTCCACTAGACCACCGAGCTTTCGCCCGACAGCAAGAGTTGGTTCTAATCCTTATAGCATGCAGCGGGTACTGCTTTGTTATTCAAATTCATGAAATTCTTCCGTCGAGATGTTTTCATTGCAACTGATTGACAAGTTGCCCTACATCGACGTAAATAAGCACTGAATTGATCAGTGTTTTATTAGTAGCCATGATAAAAAATCATGGGCGTACATACTCGAGCAGGATTCGAACCTACGACCTCCTGATCACCGGACAGGCGTCATCTCCACTAGACCACCGAGCTTTCGCCCGACAGCAAGAGTTGGTTCTAATCCTTATAGCATGCAGCGGGTACTGCTTTGTTATTCAAATTCATGAAATTCTTCCGTCGAGATGTTTTCATTGCAACTGATTGACAAGTTGCCCTACATCGACGTAAATAAGCACTGAATTGATCAGTGTTTTATTAGTAGCCATGATAAAAAATCATGGGCGTACATACTCGAGCAGGATTCGAACCTACGACCTCCTGATCACCGGACAGGCGTCATCTCCACTAGACCACCGAGCTTTCGCCCGACAGCAAGAGTTGGTTCTAATCCTTATAGCATGCAGCGGGTACTGCTTTGTTATTCAAATTCATGAAATTCTTCCGTCGAGATGTTTTCATTGCAACTGATTGACAAGTTGCCCTACATCGACGTAAATAAGCACTAAATTGATCAGTGTTTTATTAGTAGCCATGATAAAAAATCATGGGCGTACATACTCGAGCAGGATTCGAACCTACGACCTCCTGATCACCGGACAGGCGTCATCTCCACTAGACCACCGAGCTTTCGCCCGACAGCAAGAGTTGGTTCTAATCCTTATAGCATGCAGCGGGTACTGCTTTGTTATTCAAATTCATGAAATTCTTCCGTCGAGATGTTTTCATTGCAACTGATTGACAAGTTGCCCTACATCGACGTAAATAAGCACTGAATTGATCAGTGTTTTATTAGTAGCCATGATAAAAAATCATGGGCGTACATACTCGAGCAGGATTCGAACCTACGACCTCCTGATCACCGGACAGGCGTCATCTCCACTAGACCACCGAGCTTTCGCCCGACAGCAAGAGTTGGTTCTAATCCTTATAGCATGCAGCGGGTACTGCTTTGTTATTCAAATTCATGAAATTCTTCCGTCGAGATGTTTTCATTGCAACTGATTGACAAGTTGCCCTACATCGACGTAAATAAGCACTGAATTGATCAGTGTTTTATTAGTAGCCATGATAAAAAATCATGGGCGTACATACTCGAGCAGGATTCGAACCTACGACCTCCTGATCACCGGACAGGCGTCATCTCCACTAGACCACCGAGCTTTCGCCCGACAGCAAGAGTTGGTTCTAATCCTTATAGCATGCAGCGGGTACTGCTTTGTTATTCAAATTCATGAAATTCTTCCGTCGAGATGTTTTCATTGCAACTGATTGACAAGTTGCCCTACATCGACGTAAATAAGCACTGAATTGATCAGTGTTTTATTAGTAGCCATGATAAAAAATCATGGGCGTACATACTCGAGCAGGATTCGAACCTACGACCTCCTGATCACCGGACAGGCGTTATCTCCACTAGACCACCGAGCTTTCGCCCGACAGCAAGAGTTGGTTCTAATCCTTATAGCATGCAGCGGGTACTGCTTTGTTATTCAAATTCATGAAATTCTTCCGTCGAGATGTTTTCATTGCAACTGATTGACAAGTTGCCCTACATCGACGTAAATAAGCACTGAATTGATCAGTGTTTTATTAGTAGCCATGATAAAAAATCATGGGCGTACATACTCGAGCAGGATTCGAACCTACGACCTCCTGATCACCGGACAGGCGTCATCTCCACTAGACCACCGAGCTTTCGCCCGACAGCAAGAGTTGGTTCTAATAACAAAGCAGTACCCGCTGCATGCTATAAGGATTAGAACCAACTCTTGCTGTCGGGCGAAAGCTCGGTGGTCTAGTGGAGATGACGCCTGTCCGGTGATCAGGAGGTCGTAGGTTCGAATCCTGCTCGAGTATGTACGCCCATGATTTTTTATCATGGCTACTAATAAAACACTGATCAATTCAGTGCTTATTTACGTCGATGTAGGGCAACTTGTCAATCAGTTGCAATGAAAACATCTCGACGGAAGAATTTCATGAATTTGAATAACAAAGCAGTACCCGCTGCATGCTATAAGGATTAGAACCAACTCTTGCTGTCGGGCGAAAGCTCGGTGGTCTAGTGGAGATGACGCCTGTCCGGTGATCAGGAGGTCGTAGGTTCGAATCCTGCTCGAGTATGTACGCCCATGATTTTTTATCATGGCTACTAATAAAACACTGATCAATTCAGTGCTTATTTACGTCGATGTAGGGCAACTTGTCAATCAGTTGCAATGAAAACATCTCGACGGAAGAATTTCATGAATTTGAATAACAAAGCAGTACCCGCTGCATGCTATAAGGATTAGAACCAACTCTTGCTGTCGGGCGAAAGCTCGGTGGTCTAGTGGAGATGACGCCTGTCCGGTGATCAGGAGGTCGTAGGTTCGAATCCTGCTCGAGTATGTACGCCCATGATTTTTTATCATGGCTACTAATAAAACACTGATCAATTCAGTGCTTATTTACGTCGATGTAGGGCAACTTGTCAATCAGTTGCAATGAAAACATCTCGACGGAAGAATTTCATGAATTTGAATAACAAAGCAGTACCCGCTGCATGCTATAAGGATTAGAACCAACTCTTGCTGTCGAGCGAAAGCTTGGTGGTCTAGTGGAGATGACGCCTGTCCGGTGATCAGGAGGTCGTAGGTTCGAATCCTGCTCGAGTATGTACGCCCATGATTTTTTATCATGGCTACTAATAAAACACTGATCAATTCAGTGCTTATTTACGTCGATGTAGGGCAACTTGTCAATCAGTTGCAATGAAAACTCACTTTAGTTTTTGAGCTTTTGAATCAAGATATGTCACCTGTGTCTACCATCACCTTTAGATTAACAAAAATCATGTTTATTCATTCTACACGTTGAACAATGTGTACAATGGTATTTTTTTCAATAAAAAGCATAAGAAATTATTGTTGGTTTGGCTCACTCCCTCAGTTTTGGATGGGGGCATTAATTGTACTGAGTGATAGCTCTAGATATTTTCACTTGAATCATGATCGCCCTCCCCCTTGAGAAAAAAAAGAAGAAGAAGAAGTAGATGGTTAACCCTGAATGTAAATTATTCTTATTCTTGATGCAGGTGCTGTAAAGAGCAATATGAAAGCTGACAAGGAAGAAATTGAAAGGATGGTAAGAAGTTGGTTGTCGGGGGCCAGAGACCGAGATGGAGGTAGGCGTAAGCGCTCGGCCAAAACTAGAGCAGCCCAGAAAGCTGGAGCAACTGGATATGGTGATGCTAACGAAGATGAAACTCCAGTACGTACCACTGAAGATGAGCTTGTAACAGTAGATGACAAAATGTCGACATCAGAGGACAATGACTAATATAGTTGACAATTTAGCGTATAATTAAGGCATTGCAAAGTCCTTGCAAGTGCTGTTGTTTCTGCAGGTCATTGCAGCAGGGTATTGTAAATTTGTTTTAGATCAAGATCTCTTACTTGGCAGACAGAAAAAAGTTAGATGTTGAAACATTCTTGTCCTACTGTTGTACTGATTTAATGCCTTCACCAAAGTTTCGTTACAGGCAGGTGCTTCAGTTGTCCATCCATCCTAATCAATTTTTTGGACCATGTAACTACAGGTAACTGCAATGGCATGGTGACTTGTGTTGATTTGTAATATTCTGATTATTACATAAGGTGCCGTATATTTTGTGATAATTTTCTATTTCTCTTCAAAATCACAATGCATTATTTCCTGCCTTGATGTCCATGCCCTGCCTACTCGTTACTTGTGTAACAAATTTCATTTCTGCATACACTAAGCACTACTTTGACTTGCTTAGACATACGCCAAGGATGATATTCTCCTTGCCATTTAAAAGAGGCATTAAATCAAGTTTTCACTGATGTGTTCTATTGATATTACTGCATTTCAAATCTCTCAATTCACGTATTTATCAAGGTGAAATAGTCCTTTAATACCAAATACAATTTTGTCCATGTGTTTTTTGTAACTAAGTACTGGAAACATCCCACCAGTGATATCCAAGGAGTTTACGTTAGCACGATTTTGAATGTTGTGGAAATTTGATTCAGTCCCACGTGCACATAATTTTGAGGAGGGCATTTGCTACATGTATCAATTCTTTGTTTTGCAAATGAGTGTATTAAGTCTGCAGTGAGGCTTTGGGGGTTAAATAGGGGAGAGACCTCCGAAAGGGGCTAGGCAGATTGCAAAGATAGGTCCTATTCTCATTCAAATCATTATTAAGATGGCAACAACATGTAACCCATGTAAGTAACCGGGTTAGTCAATGTGGATGTACACTGTAAAAAAAAAAAAGCGACATGCGACATGTTTATGAACTAAACACAGTGTTGAAAATTTTTAAACACTTTGTTTGACATCTAAACACCCGGTGTGTTTAGCACGTGTCAAGTATTGAAAGTGTTTAGCTTGGAGTGGTTATTCTGTTCACGCTACGTTAATCTCACTATGTCAACATGTCAAGAAGTGTTGGAAATGGTGTGTAAATTGTAATTTCTAGTTCCCTTTTATCACGAGAAAGTGGAAACTGTTATGACATTATGATGCATTATGAAATAATCCATTTTTTAGGCCTTTCATGGAAATGCCTAATAAATAAGGAAAAAAGATAACATATAGACATATGTAATACAACTGTTAAAAATACATAAATTTAAATTTTTGTTGGCATTAACAGTCTCATAAATTAACTGCTAGAAAAAAAAAAAAGGAGTTGCCTTTGTTAATGATTTCGTTCATGGTTGGTTTAGCACATTGCCCAACTGTTTGGTGTGTGGGCCTAAACACTTCTACTGTCAGGGTAAACAGACGCGTTTATTTTTAGAACGCCTCCTAAACACGTTTTACACACCGCACATGTTTAACATAAACACTGTGATCCACGTACTTTACAAGTCAGCACACTCCTGTAGTCGGGGTAAACACCAGCATTGATTTTTAGAACGCGTCATAAACACTTCGTGTACTATACACATTACATGTTTATATCGCGCACGTACATCCTCACGTAACGGCCGGCCGAGGCCATGCGCGCGCTAAATACATGAACAAAGAGTATAGACGTGACGTACACACAGTGTGCTGCACGTGCCCGTGCGCTTCTACCCCGTTTGATAACGGCCAACCCTCAGTGCGTTTGGGATGGATCCGTCCGATTGGCTGGGATCGAGCGCTATACTTGTTAATGGACTGTGTATGTCGACTGCGCATGTGCAGGGAATATATCGTTTGCATGATGATTGTACGTATACGTGTACAGTACAGTGCTGGTACACTTGAATGGTGTATTTCCATGCGCGTCGCGCTGAGCTGTGCATATGCATACATTATATTATAGGGAGGTAGCTACGGAGAAAACTGGAGTGGAACTCTAACATTTTGTTAGTGTTAAAACCTTTTTGTTGGAGATTCTAAACGTTAGAACCCCACTTCTTCTACCAGTCTGGCCCAGCAAGAAAGAGGTAAGCTATGAAGTTCGAAATATGTTGTTAATGGCATAATTTTCTGTCATATAAATGAGTTAATAATCCACCCTTTATCGAATTTCAAGATTTGCAAAAATGTTCCAGACATCAACGTTAGCAAGATGTCAACAGACAAGTCTAATAATTAATATGAAAGTTAGACCTAAAATCTTTACGTTAGATCTCTAACGTTAAAGTTAAAACTAACATGTTAGCATTCTAACGTTAGATCTAACCCTTTTAACACTTAACAGTAGGGCGTCGGCAGCGCGATGCATTTTGTCATCCCCTTCCAGAATTCACGCACTAGTCGTGAGTTCACAAGGCATCTTTAACCTAGGTCTCTAGTTTACAGAGCATAAAACTACTATAAAGCATTTATTCAAAATAAGAGAAATCTATAATATTATTGTCAAGACATATTATATCAAAGAAGACACGTTTCGGTTGAAAAAAAGCGCTGGAATTTCCAAGTACTCTCACGACCACCAGATGCGTTCAATGCGTGTTGAGCATTGGTTGTACGTAGGGCGCGCGTTTGGTCGAAAAGCTTTTAAAACCTTTTAGACCTTTTCGCGGGTTCATCCTGGGAATAAATCCTAACAAATTTGGTATCATATGAAAGCTTGTTGTGATCTCATTCTTCTCGTTTTAGTTTGAGTTCAGATATGAAGACGTTTTGCTGCCTAAATCCAAAGTTAAGTCTAGACAGGGCTATAACTCAGCTGTTCCGTCGACTGTGTAACTCCCAAAGGTACTGTAGGATTCAATGGTGCTGAATCCGAAAATGACGTTGGTTTTTCGCTTATTCAACAGGATGAACCCGCGAAATGGCGATTAAGATACTACTGTCATCATAACAACGGCACCAGCAAACAAAGCGAGGTGGGGCCTAAAGTCTTCGACACTTGGTTACACGCCACGCCTCATATGGTTACGGCGCGCACTTACGCGAATTCCCAGACAGTCACATGATCGCGTAAGCGGTCACATGACTGACCTGGCGCGAAAGTTTGTACTCCGCGGGTACACGCGTGAGTTCAAGAACATACAGTACTGTACTATTTATGTACGTGCCAGATTCTCTCTAGCTCATGCGTTTGTTTTGCACGCATTGTGAATACGACGTTCAGCCCGGCGCGCGCCGCACGCCGAGCACGATATGCGATGTATGCATATTGTACATAGCGGTAAGTATATAATGTACGCGCTCAGCGCGGATCGACATTACAAGCTATTGAGTGCGTTGTGTCTTGTGTAACCTGTGTATTGTCTCTCGAGAATTCCACTTTTTAAGCTATTTCATTGTAAAATTCATTCGTGATGACAAGGCCTCCGCTGACTCTCCGTAGTATCAATTAAACCGACACCATGCATCAAACTCAAGATTTCGAACGCGAAGATCTGATAAGTGATTTTCTGTCAAGTTTTGAGAGGAGCGCTCAGCACAATGTTACGTACAGTGACACCGATGCGTTTTTCAATCACTACGAAAACTACGTCTCGAGTCAGCGGAGGTCTCGTGAAGATGATGAAGTACTCAGTAAGCCTCCAAACAAAAAAATTTGCCGAACAATGCCTGAAATCCATCTGGGTGATTTAAAGAAGAAGACGGGAAATGTGTCGTACAGGGAAAGGTGATGACGTGGTTGGCATGTTTTTTCGTAATGTTGTGGAGGTTGGAGAGTCATGTTCCAAGATTAGAATAACGGAGGGGGATGTGCAGGCGGTGTTGGGAGGGGAAATGATGATGAGAAGAAGGGATGGGAATCTCTCACAAACGGGGTGGTTGTCGAGTTGTACGGATGGGGGAGGAAGCGGGATCTTTCTACAGAGCATTGCAAGTCATTGATTAGGGGATTTTTTGATGCTGAGTGTACCATGAGTTGTAGCAAACTGTACATGAAGATCAAGCAAATCATGGGAGAAAGCAAAAAAATGGGGAAAACAAAATCGAAGAGGATGAAAAGGGAGGAATTTCTGGGGAATGTGTTCATCATTGATGATTGTACTGTTCGACAACCCAAGAAACCATGTGTGAAGAAGGTTGAAATGAGAACTTACAAGACAAAATCACATCAAACGGACTGTAGATGTAGGTTCAAGAAACAATGAGACAAGCATGACAAGTGCGTAGATCGTTGCAAGAAAGAGGTGGTAGTCTTTAAAGACAGACTCAAGAAGGTCAATGAGAAGTTACATGAATGTAAGATGTATTTGGCTAACTCACTTGTACAGAACAAAAATCTGAAGAAACAAAATCAGAAAAAGAAGAAAATGTTAGAAGCGAGAAAACTCCGGATTGTAAAGATGGCAAGAGAGTTCGAAGTAAAGAGGAGGAAGATAAAGTATGAAAAGGAACTCTGTGAACTTCGAAAACGTGTCAAAGAAAAGACAATACTGAAAAGTGTGGATAAAATGAAGAGGAAGAGAAGACAATGTAAGATGGTGTACATGAAAGGGAGAATGAGTATTCTCAAGAAACTCAAAATGGAAAACAAAAACCTCAAAAACAGGTTAGCAAATTAAAGAAAACTGTTAAGAAGTACAGTGGAGAAGAAATGACAGTTGACGTGAAGGATGGGGCAAGGTATAATGAGGATGTAAGGAAAGTATACAGGGAATTAACCTGTAACTGGGGTGTAAGTTACAGAAACGCCGAGCACGTAACACGAGTAGTTTTGGAGGGATTGGCAAAATTTCAGCCAAGTGAATTACAGGAAAAGTCTTCGCGGGGGATATTGTCACTAAAGTTCGCACACTCAGTCAAATCCAAGTAGCCGATACGCTGTTAGGGGACACAGGGTCGAGACTAACCCTTGGGGACGACGGGACAACCAGGGAGGGGCACCACTTCGAAGCATTCGATGTTCACACGGGGGATGGGGAGTGCATAGTGATGGGGATAAGGGAAGTTGTTGGGGGAACAGCGGAGGAGACTCTAGAAGCTATGAAAACAGTATACTAAAGGATGTCTGTGACGCTTTCAGGGGAGATGAGAGGAAAAAGGAAATAATTGCAAAGATCAAAAACACAATGAGCGACAAGCATATTGTCCAAAAAAGAATTCAATTAATTACTGCAGACATATAGAAGGAAGGTATTACCCACAGTTGTTCGGGGTTGGGGCAATTTTCTGACGTTCAAAATGAAAAAAACAGCTACCATGAACAAGTTCTTTTGCGGGCTTCATTTATTGTGGGATTGGCGGAACAAGCAGGGCAAACCATGAAGGAGTGGGAAAAGATGATCTTTGGGGAGGGGTCTGTAGGGGCACGGGCAATTGGGGTTTCATCTTAGTTAAATGAAGGGGGGGGGACCGAACGTCTTGTCAGGACAGTTTGTAAATCAATACAGGACCGGGGGTGTGAAAAATTCGGGCAAACCAGTACATTTCAGGACATTTCTTAGGGATAAGAACAACGGGAAATATTCGGTTCCATTAGCTCCTTTCAAGGGAAATCGGTTCAACATTTTATTTCACAATGGGGCGGGGGTATTTTTCCTTCACGATGATTTAGTTGATTTTTTTTGAACACCACAAAGATGACAATTAATCAAGGCAGTGCATGCGGACCTCCAAATACCACAATACAAAGCGGCCTGTAAGGCATTAGGATTGGTAAATAAATTCGTGACAGGCCCTCTGTGGCAAATACTTGAAAATAAAGACCCAATGTCCAGCATGGACAAAAGGTACAAGGATATGGCTAAGAAATTCGAAATGTGGGCTGGGGACTCGTCTGAAATAATGAATGGTACTTGTGTGTTTGAAGATGTCGCAGTAAAAAAGGACAATGTTTGTGAATCCTTGTTGAAAAAAGAAAACACAGACGACGTGACAAAGCAACTGTTAGAATTATTATTTAGTAGTTTTTCTATGTTGGCTAGTAGAATGTTAGAGGGACACATGTTTCGGGAGAAAATCGGGACAAAGGAGAAGACATCAGGTCTGTATACCCAAGACCAACGTTTCCGTGGAACGAGATTTCGGGCTTTTGGATAGACTAATGCGGGCCAAGCTGAGTGCAACGTCGTTTGCCCTTGAAAGCATAATTATGTACAGTAAGAACAGAACTGGAAAATGGCTTCAAAATTTGGGTCCGGAGCGCATGGAGGTGGTACTGGAGATGGCGCGGAAAATGAAACATAAACAGCGACAACAGTACGCTCAACGAGCTGCAACTCTGTGGGAAGAACGGGAAAGGCGTCTTCGGGAAAAAAAGAAATGTCGACTGGATAAAGAAGAAAGGGATCTGGTAAAAATGGAACAAATCTATGAAGAAGTAAGAAAGACATGTGGGGGCATTTTGTTGACTGAAGAGGAAGTCGAAAAGGGGCTGGAGAAAACATGCACAGAAAAGAAATAAATGGAATTATTGAAATTACAATTGAAAGCCCGGAAGTTTGTGTTAGGGGACAAAAATGAGAGTGGAATTCTCAATGTAACACAAAAAGGAAGGATTAAGACAAGTGACGAGCTAAAAGGCCAGGTTGTAACATTAATACGTTAAAAAAAGAGAAATGCAAAAGGTATATAACGATGAAGCTAGGGAAATTACTGATGTTATGTGTGCCCCTGAGGCAAATGTTACTGTGTTCAAAGAAACGATGAAAAGAAAACAAATCAAAGAAAGTGAACGAGCGAATAAAAGAGTTAAACGAGGACGAGAAGTGGGGTACAACAGTTTAACTAGAAGACTAGTGAATCACTTGGTGATCAGTGATGATGGAGAGGAAAAATGGCATGTAGCAATTATTTCTAGCAGGTCGCAAAATGGCATGCATTTTACATAATTTATCTAAGTACACCAGATGAAACCTACTTCTTTACAAAGGATGAAGTTAAGGAGGATCTAACAAACGGAGACTTGTATGTGAAAGAACTAAATGCTAATGAACTTCTAGGGTTCAAGATCAAGCATAGATTTGATGTAGATGGAAAAAATGTATGGTACACAGGATACGTGATTGAATGTGAAGATAGAGATGGGACTGATCGAACGTGCAAAGTGGGATATGAATGGTTGGAGGGAGAGGCCGATGAAAGTGATGAAGAAGCAGAACTTGAAACATGGGAGGGCCCATTGCTACAGGACTATTAGGATGGTGATGTTCGAGTGATAGAGAAAATGTGAAGTGTTTTGCTTTTGTTTCCTAATGCTAAATGATACTCTTGTACACATACACGTATTATTAAACACTCATTTCAATGGAGAAATACACTCAGAATATACACAGCGTATATGCTGGGAGTCAAATCTCGGTGGAGGCCACTCTATCCAAAGGTAAATTAACTCAGAAGATAAGCTTTCTTACCTTATTTCTGCACCCAGTAAAGTTTCAATCTGCACTGAACTTTCACGGCACGTCTGCACATGTATGTTCTTGCGCTAATACTGTAATAGAATCATTGCAGTTTACTTGCACATTGTTGAATTGTTATACACACATTACTTTCACCGATTTGTCGGAGTACTTTGACACTATTATATCATATTAAAATAATATTCTCAATCACATATACCCGTCAATGAATCAAAGACGAATAGAGCCTGTCTACACTTGATTGATTAAATTTGTAAATGTTATATATACCGGTACATTATGTGTAAAAATCCTGATGTCTTCTATTTACTAGTAGTAGTGGAATATCTCGAGAGGAAAAGACAATACGAACTCATCCTGTATATTATGTCGTATAAGTGTTAAACAAGCCATGGAACGATCCACACAATTTGGCCTACGTCATGGGTGCTCTTGGTGAACAACTCCCACTTAGGCAAGACCATAGAGCTGTATTTACATAGAGCTCTATGGGCAAGACGAACTACATAATGTCAATTTACTGATGAAATCTCACACGAAGTACTGCAAAAGCTGTTATTTAGTATGATTGCAATATGGAGCTAAAATAAACATGTTAAACTACATCTATTAATCTTTAAAAGCAATCTCTTCAACAGCTTTTTATTTAGATAAAAATTGTGGGGAAATTCCAGATATGCAAAATGAAATTGGCATCGTTATCCGAACGTGCTGCCCATAGAAGACTGTGTGTAAGTAACGTTACACTAACTAAGCATCGATATAACGATGATCATGATCGAGCTATGGTTCGCGCGCGCCAGTTCAAACCTGGTTCAAACTACTAACAGTATAAACGTAGATGAGGGCTGAGTGAATCTAAATCCAAATGTAGATAGACTCTCTTCAACGGCACGCACGATTTACGCTTAGTAAGATGAAAACGGTACCCATTACACATAGACTCTGAAATACTAGAACTAGGATTAGGACTACTGAGCAGTCAAGGAGTAGGTTCTACGTGGCAGTCCAAGTTTCGATGAGTAGGCCCTACACTCACTCACTCACCGTCGACATTGCAGCTGTAGGCCCTATGTGCACAACGCTAATAAGGCAAAGCGTAACGTTATAGTATACATACCCCTGCTGCCAGAATTTGAAAAAAGTCCAGACGAAAGTCCAGACTCCAGATCTAGATCTGGACCCTTGTCCTGCAGGCACTGTTGTTCCTGTGCTGAATTTTTCAGGTAAGGTACCGGTATCTGCTTTATGGATTTTCGATGTTTTGTAGTCGAGATAAATCTCATAGTGGTGTTATTTACACCAAGGACTAATGTTAGATCTAAAAGTTTGTATCAGTAACCTAGGCCTACTAGGACCCATTATCTCGGAAGAGTGGCCTGACCACGTAGATTCTAACACAGTGTCGCCGCTTCGCGATCCCAGCGCTGGTGTAGGTATAGTGCTAGCGTACTTCCGTATCCATGTAGATATCTCAAAATTCACCTTGCCAAATGGCACCAAACTCACAGGAAATATACTTTATGATTCATATCCAACAGCTCACGTTAATTGGAAGCAAATCGCATGTCGGGAAGCGTAAGTTAGATGTCGACTTTCCTGTCGGCGTCGCTAAAAATAATCTGCTCTACGACTAACATGAGTGATTGCGGCCAGGCCCTACCTACCTGCTGCGCACGCACAGTGAAGTTAGCCATTTATATCATGAGACAAATCTTTCAAGTAATCGGGGGCAATAAATCAATTTACAAATTATTTGTGGTAAGTTGAATGAAAAATGTAGTTCCTATTGTCATTGTACTACTGTTTATTATGTAGCTCATGTAAGAAATTAATGTTATCGCAATGGTTACAAAATAAGTGCAGCTTTAAAGACAAAAGACAAAAAAAAATAACCACATAAGGAGATTTTGCGATGCACAATCAAAGTAAAAGACAGAGATTTGGAGTTAAATGTCTTTAGGATGAGTAAACCCTATGTGACGTCAAAATAGAGGAGAGGGTTTCCTGATAGTATGCCTCATATTGTTTGGAATGTGGACGTCATTCACGACGTCAAACACAAGTTTCTAGCTAGGTCAAAACAGGACCACTTCAAAGAATTTTGGTTTCCGTGGACAGGAAGTGATGACGTCAAGCAGAGGCTTGACCAATGCAAAATGAGATACTCGGGAAAGTTCTGACAGACAGAAAACACCAACCAATAAGGAAAGGGGGCAGGACTTCTGTAAAAACTTTCTAGGAAGTCAATTCATTTAATCTATTTTACATGGAGACCTATGGTCCAACAAATGTATAAATATGCAATGTTTGGGCAAAAGTCAGATACCACATGTTTTGTGGAACACTCAGGACCAGGCTACGTTACTTCGAGATTGCTAAGCTAGAGAGTAGCAGAGTGTTATTTGGAATCAGTGTAATTCAGGAATTGTTGCATTTCGGCTTGGACAGCCTGACCGTCCAGAAGAGAATCTAGAGGATTCGAGTTTAAACACCAACAACTGTTGGTGTTTAGGGTTCCAGGAAGAGAACCACCGTTTAGGGTTCCAGGGAGAGAGCCACCGTGTAGGGTTCCAGCGAGGATCAAGTTTACGGTTCCAGAGAGGACCAGAAGTTGGGAAGCCAACGACCAGAAAGGCTACTTCAGGCAGGGCATCGTCGACAGCCTAGAGCAACCAAGCAAGGAATCTTCTAGAATAAACCAACGAGCAGAGCAACCAAGCTCAAGATCAAGTGGAATTGGATATTTGTATTCAAGTTTGTACTATATGTTATCATTGTAAACTATCACAACTTCGAACCAGTATAATAAATCTCATTGATTGTTATATGGTAAGAATACTGTGTGATTGGCTACTTATTTCGAGGCACATTAGTTGCACAAGTCGAAAGAGTTGATTGAATGAATGGTCTGCTAACAATCTGCTGCATTTGAGAGAGAGTCAACCTTTGACTATTTAGAAAAGATCCCAGTCGCAGGGAGGACTTTCGTTCCCCACATTCAGAGGAAAGTCCCCTGTGACACTTATATCACACAAGTCGCAAAAATCATTACACTATTGAGTTTAGTTCTCGCGTAAATTCCCCGTTCGCACAGTATTAGTCGGCTAATTTCAGTTCTAGATTGTGCCTCTTGCGTTCGCCAAGATCTCTCGCGAAGAGTGAGTTGTTTTTTGTTTTTTTTTTAAAGAGTGACGACTTGAAAGTCGGCGTCAATATTGATACTTCTCGATTACTGATTTCGTTCAAATATAAGAGAATACTTTGAAATATGCTTAGAAGTATATCCTGTAATTTTGGTGCGATTTGGTTTAGTGAAATTTGAGATATCTACATGGATAGAACAGTACACAAGCGCCGCCTGCTAGCTAAATTAGGCCTAAGCGTTATCTGCTACTCGATACGAATTAACGCACGCGTATGCGAGCGCTTGTAATCAGTAATAGTGAGAGCACCTGTGACATCATAACATCCGGGCTCGTCAGCTCATTAGCATAATTCTCACCTAAAAAGTTCCATTTTTAACATTAAATTACGGACTTAATCGTTATGAAATTTTGATTCTGTTTGCACCGCTGGGTCTTTTAGAATTAAAAGAACAACATATAAGAAAAAAAAAACGGTACAATGCCCATTTAAGGGATGGCATAGTTTTGGGTGAGATCGGGATTCACACTTCAACTTTTTGCGAGATAATTAGAAATCACGACATATTAAAGAGCATGCAATTCTTTGAGAAAATGAAAGTCTAGTTGCTGAAAATTGGTCTTAAAATGACTAAGATATCCGAAAGCAAAGAGATCCCAATGAGAGGCAGGTCCACTTTTCGTTGGAAAGACTTTGTCACTTCGCCATTTCAAAATAGTTTTCCATTATAGTTACTTTTCATTCCTCAAAAGATTGTATGCTCCATAATATTTTATAATATTATGTGTGGTGTCCAATTATCTTGCCCGAAAAAAAAAGGAGAAAGAAGTTAGCGTATGAATCCGTATCTCAACTAAAACTGCACCATCCCTTCAATGTACTATACCTTCCAAATGGTCTGAACAGAGAAAAAGAAAAGTGAAAAAGAAGTGTAACTATGCTATAACGTAAGATGTGTATTCTATCTTATCCTGTTTCTACAGCGGGAAAAAAAAGTTAAAACGTGAATCCCAATCTCAACGAAAACTATATCATCCATTTTAGAATGCAGTTCAGCAATCACAAAGATTAAATTCGTTTGCAGATGCTAAAAGTCATGTTATGCATACACTGTATTAATGTACAGCTATAACAGTTCTATAACTGCCTTGACACAAACTGACAATACGTTTACTTTATTGTTTATGTATCTCTCATTGACCACCATTGTAGAGTGAGACTGCAGGATCAAAACATTGAGTTTGTGTGTCAATCCATCCGTCGTCAACCGATATGTTATATACTGTATATGTTAAAAAATTGCTATGTTGATTGGAAATTTCGTTCAGCACATGTGTCGGCCATTCGATAAGGGGATTCACAGTTCCACTTTACACATTGGTAGAAAATGTCACTTTGTGGAGAAGATACTTGACTACCAGTGCCAATTGACGGCCAATTCTAGTCAGCTAATCTAAACGCATCAAGTTCATTATTCATTAAAACAAAACATATTATGAGTGGCTCTGAAATCGAATGAAATGCCTAACAGAAAAAAAGAACATTTCATATAATTTGCATACCAATGATGTCATGACCTCAGTGGACGATAAATGACGAGCTCATTTGGGCATGTGGCTATAAGATGAGATAACAAGGCTTGTTATTCCGAAGTTTCATTAATTTGGAAATGTAATAAAGTTTCTAAATTACAAAATTAAAAGAAGATGTGAACGAACGAGCCTTCGGAATAACGAGCCTTCGATATGATTAACGTTCGGAATAACAAACTGAAGCAGATACAATTACCAAAAAATTTTTGTCAAAAAATTAATCATCCTGATCGTTCGACCGTACGCAACCAGCCCCTCTGGGGTCAGATGGACTCCATCTTTGATATACCGTGGGTGGTTTAACCCCCGGTGCTCCCAAAACCACCAGTTATCCCGGATAAATGTTTCGGTCTGAAGTAACCCACTGAGGAATTCAACTCTGGAGTTGAATTCCTCAAGGGTTACATCGGATCCGGGATACACTGATGTTCGTGGGAGAACCGGGAGTATGACCACAGCTGCGGGAGGACAGAGAGAAGATAGTTCCTCGACAAATGACACATATTCATGGAACACAAATTCCGAATCTCTGAAACACAAGTCGTTAGTGCCCATGTCCAAAATAATGATTGAAGGTTTTTTTGGCATGAACAAAGATAAATTAAACACATAATGCGAATTCCGTCCCATTCTTTTGAAAGAAAGACCCCCTTCTCCACAACAGAGCAAATTAACACACTTGTTTTTCAACTGAATCGTTTTAATTTTTTCGTGACAATAACGGCGAACAAAAGAATTGCCAAATACAAGGAACTGTACCATTGTTACGGGATTAAGAGAGGATGTGAG
The DNA here is from genome assembly GCF_964275005.1 of Diadema setosum. Taxonomy (NCBI): domain Eukaryota; kingdom Metazoa; phylum Echinodermata; class Echinoidea; order Diadematoida; family Diadematidae; genus Diadema; species Diadema setosum. Next base: position 7,859,019 of record NC_092692.1, on the reverse strand, counting down.
AGAGGGAGGGAGAGAGAGAGGGAGACAGAAATGGAAAGAGTACGGCTTGGATCTGTTTCTTGAGTCGTGAAACCTAATATGAATGTAAACATAAAGAACAGAGAACACATGTAAATTTCAAATAATAAGTGAACTAGATTCGCTTTTCGCGTAGCTATTCACCAGTTTGTTTGTTTGTTTTTGTGTGTGAGTGGGTTTTTTTTTTTTCAGCTCGACGAAACTGCGAAACACTTTGCTTTGACAGAAGCATATCATCTTTACGCTCATTTGTACTCAAAAACAAAACAAAATAGATTCCCAAAAATAAGACAATTTCATTGAAGGTGACTCTTTATGATGAAATAACAGTTGTTCAAAACACCCACAAAATACCAACAAAACTATTGAAAGACCGATAGTGATTTCTGATGATACAGTGCACTCCCGTTATGACGAACAGGGTTATCATGGTTATAACGAAATTTCGGTTATAACGAAATAAAAATCCAGGTCGCAAAATTACCAGCTCTTTGTTTTATAATGTCTATTTGCTCGGTTATAAAGAAGTTTCGATATATATGTATAACGAATGAAAAATGCCGGTCCCGACGACTTCGTTATAACGGAATACACTGTATAGGCAATCCCCCTCCCACCCACCCCCACCCCGAACTCGGGCAGTCAACAGATTTTTGGAGACACCCTTGCCCCTTAAAGGATGGAAATGAACCATAATTTTGACCCTCTATCTCGGGCTCTTGGAAGGGAAGACAGCAAACTTACCCCCGTAAAACAATTTTCCTCCTGACTTGAACCCCTTGAAATAATCCCTTTCAGGAGAAATCGGGAATGCGCATGCAGTACAGATGACCACGGGGGAGCAGGGGTTATGAACACGCGTAATTCGGTGACACATGGCCTAAATAAAGAACTCCTACATGCTACATTTTTCTTTCCTGCTTGAGGAAAAAAACGAGATATTGACAGAGACAACATCTAGAAAGAGGCTAACAGCGCAAGATATATTGTGTTCCAGTGCATGTAGGCGTATACAGAAACTGGATGCCCCAAGACTTTCCGTATACAGCAACTGGCCCCCACAACATACCGAACACTGATGACTATCTCTTCCGAGTCTTAGCATTGGGAAACAAACACATTTTAAGAATACAAACACGGAACTATCAGAAAAAAAAAAATCATCGTTGTGATTTCTTTTCCTATTTTTTTTTTTGGCGTTTTTTTTTTTTTTGGCGTGTTTTGTTTTTTTTGTTTTGTTTTTTGTTTTGTTTGTTTTTTTTAATGGCTGCACCTCCCCACCCTCGTTACAAGCACTAAGTTTGTGCCTTGTCTAATACTCCGACAAAATAACTAATGGGATCAGATTTTTTTTGTTTGTTTTTCGTATTTGTTTTGTTTCTTTGTTTTTGTTTTGTTTTGTTTGTTTGGGTTTTTTTTTGGGGGGGGTTATGTGTTACACATCATGTGAATACATGACGCAAGTTGATATAATTTTGTGCTTTGAGAAACAAGGAAATTTGAAGAAGGCACGGACGGAACTTTTTGAAGATCATGTATGGGTTATGATTTTCTTTTCTTTCTCTTTTTTTTTTTGAACAAAATAATGAGGGGTCGGTTGTGACTCCCCTTACAAGGACCAAGTTTGATGCAGCGTCTAACACACCAACAGAATATGTGGTAATTTTGTTTTAACCACACTTGTGATTCGCAAACATAGATTCCGTGTGCATGCTGGAATAAGTATAATTCTAATTTGTGATTTGAATGTGTTTCGTTACAAGCCAGATAAGGAGATCACGAGTGCAAGGCATATTGTGTTCCAGTGCATGTATACAGAAACTGGACGCCCCAAGTCTTTCCATATACGGCAATTACTGGCGCCCACAACACACCGAACACAAATGATTCCTTTCTAGCCCTGGAGAACAATGAAACACGCGGAGATCCATTATAATCTCCGTTACTTTATGATCAAAAGATGCTTGATATCGTGAACTCGCTCAAAGAGCTCGTGTCGATTATGGAATGTGGCGAAATGCATGCACACAGAATCATATGCCTGGTGGACCGATTTTGACAAAACTGCTGGCATGGAATGACAATTTTTTGGACATCAACTTTGAATTCTTAAACGACAGTTTTGGATATTGATTGCTGCAAAAGAGAAAGAACCATGACAACATTAAGAATCACAAATGCTGCTTTATGATTATAACATAAAGATATGATAATACACTAATTTGCATTGTATTTGTAGCGACTCCTTACATTTTTTCAATTAACTTAACATCTCCATGCCAATAGTCTTCCAGAAGCGGCCCCTCCCAGGTTTCTAACTCATCATCATCACCTTCCCCTTCTAAGTACTCGTACTCTACTTTACATGTTTTTGTTATCCCCTCCCCTTCTTCTGCTTCAATAACATACCCTGAAAACCAGGCATTCTTTCCATCTACATCGAATTTGTGCCTTATTATGAAACCTTTCAAATCACTAGCAGTAATTTCTTTGACGTACAGGTCAGCCTTCTCCATGTCTGTTGTGATTTCTTCTTTGGAGAAGAAATACACAATTTCCAAATCATCTAGATAAACAACATTCATCCCTGAATTTGATTTTGACTTGACAAATGCAGTGTACCAATTGCAGTGTACCTTCCTGAATCAGGTGTGTGATCACTTTACCAACAAGATCAGTGTAAGGCACTTGTCTGCCTATCTTTGCGCGCTTTCTAGCCCTATCTGTTTCTGCCTCTCTTTTTCGCTTCATTGTGTTTTTGCACTCCTCCACTTTTTCCTCGGGCGCACACATTGCTTCCAAAATTTCTCTATCCTCGTTTTCTACTAACCTAGCACGCTCCTTGCTTCTTACAATTAATGACAACAATTGTTCTCGGAGTTCTTCCCAGGTTTTCACCCTCCCCTTCTCAGAGTAGTTGAGAATCCCGTTTTCGTTTTTTTCGCCAAACACAAACTTCCGCGCTTTCAGCTGAACTTTCAACTTTTCTAGTTTGGATTTATCACTGCATTTGTCTAGCCCTTTTGTTACATAGTTTTCAGTCATCCAGATACCCCCACATGACACCCTAGCCTCGTCGTAAACATTCTCTCTGCGAACATTGTCCCTCTCAGTTTTTTTTTTTCAATTTTGTTTTGTTTTCTCTGACGGATTGCTTCCTCCCTTCTTTCCCAAATTTGTTTTGCTCGCAATGCATACTTTTGTTTTTGTACTTGCTTTTGTTTTCGAGCTGCTTCCATGAATTTAGCCTTTTTTTCTTCACTGAGGGAAGAGAGCCATTGACCTGTTTTGTTTTTTGTGTATTTATAATTATCACGCTCTCTAGACGCGGGGTTTTTGCCGAAGGCTTGCACTTCATGGTGCGATCTAGCATGCCAAAGCTTCGCTCCACAGAAACATTTGTTTTGGGGACACTTTTAACTTCGTTTTCCCTACCTTTGTGTCTCCCTTCTAAGTGATCGTGAACTAGCCTACCTGTAACAGTCACAAAGCCACTGAAGATAAGTTCCAAAATTTGTTTCGACAGCTCTGTGTCTTTTTCGTGCTCTATGAGCTTGTCCAGAATGGCGTCGTTTGTGACGTCGACATCATCGAAAATCCTATAATTACCTTTCACAAACTCAGCACAGTCATTGGCAAGCTCCTGAAATTTGTCGAACAACGTTTTGTACCTGTCATCCATTTCATTTATGTTTTCTTGTCTTTCCAGTACTTTCCACAATGGCTTTGTGACAAATTTGTCAATCAATCCAAGAGCTCGACATGCCGGCAGATACTGTGGAACCTGGAGATCTACATTTACCGCTTTCATTAGCAGATTGTGGTCTTTGAAATCATCGAAAAAGTCTTGCAGATCTTGGGCCAAATAGAATACCCCAGCCCCAAGGTGAAACAGAATGTTAAACCTGTTGCCCTTGAATGTTGCCAAGGGAACAAAATTACGTCCCTTCTCCCTTCGGAAAGCCCGGAAGTAAACCGGTTTCCCTGATTTTTCGCAACCCCTGTCCTGAACAGCCTTACAAACGGTCCTAATGAGTCTCTCTGTCCCTCCCTCGTTACCTTTTGATGTCACCCCAACCTTTTTTGCACCCACGCAAGCATCCCCGAAAATCATCTTTTCCCAAGCAGTAATTGTTTGTGCTGCTTGGTCAGCTAATCCAACAAGATAGTGTAAGCCGCAGAAAAAAATTATTCATACTTGCGATTTTCTCTTTTTGGATGTCGCTGAGATCTCCCCATCCTCTTTCAATCTTTGGCAGTAGTTCCCTTCGATATTGCTGCAAAATTTCATGAACTTTTTCTGGCCAACATGTCGATCATTGATTTTGTGGATGATTTTGTTTACGTGTTCTGACCCATCGCCCAAAACACTGCTCATATCGTCAAGTACGTTTTTCATAAGGTCAAGGCTCTCTTCCGCGCTCCCGCCTACACTTTCCTTTACACCCATTACATAACACGCACCATCTTCGGTGTGTATGTCAAATGAGCCGAAATGGTGACCCCCCTTTGTCGTCCCATCGCCCCCAATTGTTAGGTTTGCTTGGGAGTCAATAGGAGGGTATCTAATACTTGAATTTGGCTTAAAACCCTCCCTTCAGAAAACATATCTGCCGCGAAATCCTTCTTCGTAAGTTTGCTTCGGAGTCATATAGGAGGGTGTCTAATACTTGAATTTGGCTTAAAACCCTCCCTTCAGAAAACATTATCTGCCGCGAAATCCTTCTTCGGAAGTTTGCCAGGATCTACCTGAGCAAGACCTTTTACTACAGCCCTAACCACTCCCTCACAATTCCTAACGCTAACCCCATACCTACACACTAATTCCTGGTAGACGCTCCTTACCTCATCGGTGTATCTACCTTTATCAAGTACGTTTAGGACAGGAGATGCGAATTCTTCTGTTTAATCTTACGTGACAATTTCACGATTTTGTTTTTGAGTGCCTTGTTCGCTCGCAATGTTCTACTTAGTGATTCGTTTCGCCTTTGAAGGTAACGCAAACGGTTTTTTCTTTGTCTGAATTTGGTCTGAAATGTCCGCACCTCCTGTTTCTTGAAAGTTTCTTTTTTTTTTTTTAGCACTGCTAACCCACACTCAAGTTTTGAAATTTTTCGTTTTTGTGCTAGCAGCTCCGTTTGCATGTTTTTCAGTGTTTTTTTGTTGTCGAGTGCATTATTTTTTCTTTCTCTTTTCCGTTTTAGATTTTGCACCTGTACGATAGCTTCGGCTAGTTTTAGGCTGCACTCGTTCATTTTTTCCTCTGTGTTTGCAAGTTTAGTCTTTACCTGTTTCAAATTCGAGTTGAGTTGTTTCGTAGATTTTATCTTTTTTGATTTTCGGTTTTGAAACCTATATCTAGGCCTACATCTAGATTTTGCTGAACTCTTGCTCACTCTCTCACCTACCACTTTGGTACAAGCAGCAAAAGACGCACTCTCTCGTTCCTTTTCACTCTTGCTCTCAACCATTTGCGTCTCATCATGAGCCTGCACGCCCTCGTGTTCGTCTTTTTCACTTCTCTGGTCCACTCTTCTAGTAACATTTTCATGCACGCTTTCATCAGACACATTCTCGCGTTCCTTTTCACTTCTCACCCGCACCATCAACAGACATCGCCATCGGTTCAGGCACTCCTTCCCTTTCCTGCTCTCGTCCGCCCCGCGTCTTTCGCCCACCACACGCATAGCCAGGAACCACTGAGAACACATCTCTGAGCAATCTGTCTCTCTCTCTCGGTTCGACTTCGAATTATGTAGCTTCCTCCTCTCATCTCTCACCATCACAATCTTATTGTACAACTTCTTGTCGCTTACACCATCCATGTCAACAGCAAACAACGTGCTCATCAACATTTTCACATGCCCCGTTCGGAGTTTCCGCTGTCTTCCCCATGCATACAACTCATGCACCACGCCATTCGTCATATCCTCCCACCCCACTCTCTCACGGTCATTCACCACACAACACAGCCTGCACATCACCCTCCATTATTCCTAACTCGGAACAATTTGGCCCCACCTCAGCTACCTTCAAAATTGCATTAACATGCTCGTTCCCCCTGCCCCATTTGAGCATGTATTGTTTGCAGTTTGTCTCCTTAGCTTTGAAACGTTATGTCATCAGCGATGGGTCTGATGCAAATTGATTTTGTGTATGCCAAAAGACAGTCCCTTTCAGATAAAACCAAATTTGTTAGGATTCGTTTATGGCTTGCCATGGGGAAAATTCGATAAAGGCAAAATCTCATGTCAAAATCGGCACTTCCGTTGCGCCCTATGGGAGTTGCGTGTTATGAGATACGGCGCACAGGTGCGGCAAGCTTGGCAGCGCACGATCCGACACCCTGTCCCTACTTCTAACGTTAGTCATGGTCTAGAATGTTAAGTCTAACGCTAGCTTCTAACCTAGGGCCTATATCTAGAACTACTAACAATTAGGTCCTAGGCCTATAGGTCAGGTAGACTCAATGCGAGGTAGATTTTTTAGGTCATGATTATTAGAAATGTTAGACACCCTTGCTGGAGTTCTAGTCTAACGTTAATAGGCCTACCGTTAGTCAGTGTCTATCATTGCAAATCAACTTTGGGCAGACCGTAGCATATAGACATCTTAATAGAGGCTTTAGGCCTATATTAGTATATGATAACGTGTTAGGGCCTACCTAGAGCTAACGTTAGGCCTAACGTTAGATTCTAACATTCTTGTCGTTAGGCCCTACACTGCGTCTAAATTTCTAATGTTACAAAGAAAATAGGCAACGTTAGAGTATGATAGAACTTAGAAGTAGGGCCTAGAAAGGCCTAAGAGTAAGGTTAGAAACTCTAGCGGTCTAGACCTACCTAACTATTAACGTTAACACTATAGGACAGTAGGATACCTAGGCCTAAGCCCCAACGTAGCTACGCCAACGGGTACATACGATACACGCACACACGTTTCTTCTGCCACTGGCTAGTACAATGTTCAAAACAGTACAAACAACTTTCCATTTTTCTTAATTTGTCGGAGAAAAAAAATACATTGAAGCACTTCAAATGGAACAATATACTTACAAAACAACATAAATCCACTTAGATTGGTTATTTACTTGCGATTTCCGCTTGAAAACTAGCAAAAAACCGGAGCTTAAATCCGCACATCGCTGCACATGTCGTTGTTTACAGCGCGACACGGTAACATAATTATGGCATGCTTTGGAGCTACTTCCGGGTTGCAGGGGTCAGAGAATTTGGTCGATTTATCGCGGGCATTTTAATCTACGATCGATCGCGAACGATGGCTTCCAACGAAGGTGAGAAATTTCTGAGCTTGTTTCGTCTAAGATGTGAAATTTTTCGTGAATTATTTTTGAAATTGTATGCATTCAAATATGGTGCTTCAAAATGTTACCCCATTTTTGCTTTGAATTCATGAGTGATTTGGTGAAAAATGAGTGATGTTGAACTATACGAGAACCTGTTGTCTGTGTTCAGTAGATAGTGTTGGTCTTAAATACACCGGCATCAGGGGGAATCCCGCTGCCGGGCATTGCCAGGAATGATGAAAATGAGACCTTTTCAAAATTTTCGTCCACCTTTTTTTTTTCTCTTTTTCGCGGAATTGCGCCCTCATTGTTGAGAAAATGCCCAGTCTAGCTGAAAGCCTAAAACAAAAGGCTTGAAAGCCTTGAGAAAATCCCCTCATGCCCCTTTTAAAAGTCACTTTGAGGTTTCTATATTTTATAACTTGTTTTTAGACCTGTTAGTCTGTATTCTGATTAAAGTCTGACCATTGGCATGCATGCCATATGCATAAGTAACGGAGCATGGGGGTACATTGCCCCCTCCCCCATCGCCGCATCGGATTTCTAATTAAAAAAAAAAAAAAAAAAACAGTTTAATGAAGCAGAACTTATCGGGGGGGGGGTCCCTATACAGCCAACCCTGGCATGCCACTGCACTGTCTCTAAACTACGTCTAGATCTACTCTGTTAGTGTTAGTGTTGGGGGTGGGGGGAATCGGGGCGAATTCCCCCCCCCCCAAAAAAAAAAAAAAAAAGTTAAAAATTTTTTTTGAAAAGGTCTCAGTTTCATGATTCCCGGCAAAAAAAAAAAAAAAAAAAAAAGTTATTAAATGAAGAAGGACCCCGGGGGGGGGGGGGTTGCCCTCAACCTGCTTACCCACGTCATTAGGGTCTACCTTAAGTAATGGGGTACATGTGATGTGCCCCCGCCCCCCCCCCCAAAAAAAAAAAACAACAACAACAACAACAACAAAATCTGATCTGACGGAAAAAAATTTTGTTTAGCTCTACATCCAGCGTGAACTGGGACCCAGAACCGGGGGGGGGGGGGAGGGGGTGGGCGCCGCACAATCCACTGACCTTGGCATGCCACTGTCTCTATCTAACTTAACTACGTCTATTCTCCTACTAGACCCAATCGGGGGGGGGGGCTCAAGCATCCCCCCCCCCCCGAAAAAAACATGTGGACAAAAATTGTGTAAAGGTCGAGCATTTTCATGATTCCCGACAAAAAAACATAGTTATTAATGCAGCAGACCCAGTGGGGTGGAGGGGGGGGGGTGCAGCCCCGAATCTGCTTACCCACATTATCCTAATGACTGTATGGGGTACGTGTGATATCCCCCCCCCCAAAAAAAAAAAAATCTGATCTGATTAAAAAAAAAAAAAAACAAAAAAAAAACAAAAAACTTTGTTTACATCCGGCGAGAACTAGGACTTAGGACCGGGGAGGGGGGGGGGGGGGGGTTACGCCTCACTGAATTATAAATTAAATGAAATTACTTTCAGGTCTCGAAGAATGGGGGGTCTGCTTAATACCCACATTACCCTAATGACTCTATGGGGTACGTGTGATATGCCCCCCCCCCCTCCCCGAAAAAAAAAAAAATCTGATCTGATTAAAAAAACAAACAAAAAAAAAATTGTTTACATCCGGCCAGAACTAGCACCCAGGATTGGGGGGGGGGGGGTTACACCTCGCTGAATTATAATTAAAATTAAAATTACTTTCAGGTCTCGAAAAAACTTCAGATTCACTTAACCGTGTTAATACGCTATTTACACACGGTCACTTCAAACACACGTTCAGGAGAAGTGGAAAATAGGGGGAAATATCCCCAAAGTGTTTCCCCCATTTTCCACTTTTCTTGAATGTTTGTTTTAAGTGACCCTGTGTAAATAGCGTAATAGCACAGTTACGTGAATCTATGGGGGGGGGGTTACACCTCACTGAATTATAATTAAAATGAAATTACTTTCAGGTCTCGAAAAAAACTTCAGATTCACGTAACCGTAATAATACGCTATTTACACAGGGTCACTTCAAACACACGTTCAGGAAAAGTGGAAAATAGGGGAAATATCCCCAAAGTGTTTCCCCCATTTTCCACTTTTCTTGAATGTTTGTTTTAAGTGACCCTGTGTAAACAGCGTAATAGCACAGTTACGTGAATCTGAATCTAATGATTGTTTACTGGGATTGATACCCCTTCAAGTTAGAGAACTGTCAATACTGGCCTTAGTCCACAATTTAGACACCATGTACCCATTATTATTCTACTGATTTACAGTTTCTGCTAAGTATTTTTAGGAACTTAAGATTGAATTGGGGTCAAAAGTTTACATACACCTGGTAGATAATGAGTTTTTCTCCAGTTTTTATTACTTTAAGCATACCAGCCAGTTTTGTTTCATTCCTAATTCTATCAAGAGAACTGTATACTTCATGTTCATGGTGTGTATTTCAAATAAAAATACCCATGCACATATATATCATGGTTACTGCCGTGTCCATAAAAGTGTCTAAAACGTGTTTATAAAAGTATAAAGGATAACACCAATTGCAACGTGAGTTGATCAACCAATATGTGGAAGTCAAAGGAGTACTGCAAAGAGAGAGGCTTCAGGAAGCAAGGTATCTCCCTGTACCATCAAGTGAGTCCTCCATTATCATTGACTGAAAGGCTACAGAGCAAGAAAGGAACCCCCAAATCACAAAACCAACTGTAACGCAAGGTGGTGGCAGCATCATGGTGTGGAGGTGCTTTTGCTGTAAGTGGTACTGGCTCACTCCAGAAGATTAATGGCATTATGAAGAAAGAAGACTATCTAGAAATTCTTCAGGAAAACATCAAGCATTCAGTCCAAAACATGAATCTTGGTAGGAATTGGTGTCCCAACATGACAATTACCCTCAAAACTTGTCAGAGGTACATGTAGTATCAGAGTTGCTTAAGAACTTGAGCAAGTGAGGTTGGAGTGGCCATCACAGAATCCAGATCTTAACCCCATCGAGAACCAGTGGATAGAACTGAAGCAGGTTCGCTCCAGGAAGCCAAAGAATGTGACTCAACTCTAATGCCATCCGCCAAGGGGAGTGATCTAAAATCCTGGGTCGGTCTGCAAGAAGCATACAGCTGTCCAAAGTGTCACAAATGTATACACTAGTAGTTATGTGGTATGTATGATGTACTGAATGCATGGTTGTTTTAATGTGTATGTACATAGGGTGACCAGATTAATGGAGAACATTCTATATGATATAGATATAGTACATGCAGGCTGACCAGATCAGTGGAGAATTTTCTAGGTGGTATACAATGTAACTACAGTACATGCATGTGACAGGAAATACATTATAGCTCGCTCAATCTAGAATGATTTCACCCATTCCAGAATGTTCTAGGAAGTGCTAACATACTTGGCTGAGTGAGGCACTGTTCCTGTAGCCCAATGTGATTGGGCTAGTTATTTTTGGTAGGCTGTTATGCACATAGTTAGGCGGTGAGTCAGCTAGGATTTCTGGAACAGTCTTGGACTTGCTTGTATAAACAAGGGTGTGGCCCCAGGTTGGAGAAAATTATAGAATGTACTAGAAAGGGGTGAATGGATATAAAAGCCGGAGAAATTCTGCAGTAGGCAGAGTACCTAACACCACTGCTCTGAGAGTTACGTCACTTCTGGCTCTGAAGTGACTTGTTATAGTCAGTCCTGTGTTACCTGCTAACCTGTTATGTTTGTGGAGATAAGCCTGGGGACATTTTGCCTGCAGAGAATTAATTTGCCTTCATTGGAGATAGACTCCATATTTTAATGTCAACGGACATTGCTATGGCAAAGCTGTGACGGGCTGGATTCCTAGCTGAACATCATTAAGTGAATCAGCATTCAACGCATCAACTGGACGTGGTCGTCATATCGTTTGGATTCTACACGTTTCGCCGTGGACATAATTATATCGTGGATTTTACCCCGGATCTATACCGTGGACTATCGAAACCTGCACCTCTGGATTTACGTCGAAGGTATCATTCATCGGTGCATCGTGGATCATTCATTTGTGCATCGAGCATCGATTTTGGACATTTCCAGGGATATTGCATGTAATACATGTAAGTGGTTCCATTACCGATTTGTAATTGTTTCTATTGATCATCATTGTACTGATGTGAAAACCGATTACGAGTCTGTATCCACAATATCACTGTTAATAAACCGCCTGGACATTAGTTGATTGTTTCTTTTGTGCGATCATTCTCAGAGTGATTTTGGTCTTAACGAAAGTGACTGCGAAACCTGAAGACTGAGGCAGTGCCACAAAGTACTAGAGCTGGTGTATAACAGGTAAACATTTGACTCTCTGATCACCTGGAAATATTATTATTTTTTACTATATGTATGTTTCTGAGTGCTTTCTTTGAAGTATATACCATGAACATTAAGTAGAGATCAAACTTGTATGCTTCCATGCTATATGTTGGCAAGAATGAGAGAAGTTGTGAAATCTTTGAGAAACTATTTTTTGCCAGGTCTATAAACTTTTGGCCCCAACTGTTCCCTGTAATGTCTAATTGTCTTTTTACTTGAATTGTCTAGTATGTAAAAACCTATAAAATAAAAAAGATGAATAATAGGATGATTTCAGATTCCGCTCTTACATGTACCATGGAATTGCCCATTTGGAATAATTAACATATATATGTTTTTTTTTCTATATTTTCTTTTATTGGGTCAATTTCAAATTTAAGGAACTATGACTTCAGCAACTGTAACCAACCGACAGGTTTTCGAGCTTCTTAAAAGTCAAACTCAAACTGCGGTTGCAATCCATCTGAAATCAATCTTTCCAAATAGTCCTCCACATACAACTTTCCTCAAGACCATCCAAGCTCTAAAGAACAAGAGACGACTCCAAAAGGATCATCCTCGACTCCCTCATTTCGAGCTATTTTTGTCAGCCCCATTTGAACCACCATGCAGTAAACCCAACTTGCAAAAGCCCAAAGCTGTATCCGGTATTTGTGATGAACACAAACGATGTCCATTTGAGAATGCCGCCAAGGTTGCTGTGAAAGAATGTAAACAAAAGACAAGTTTTCTGGAAAATCAAGAAAAAAATCATCAGTCATAAGACAAAACAAAATGAAGATTTAAACTATGAAGTGCAGAAAATCAAGCAACAAGTAAAGTACCACAAAAAGCGTAATAGTGAGTTTGACACTAGACATGAAGAAAAACGTGAAAAAAGGATTGTTGAACTTGAGGAGGAGGTAGACAGACTGAAAACGGTCATTGTGGAACTGAGGCATGAAAACAAGGAACTCCGCGATGAGCTAGGACAGAGAAAATCTGGTAAAATAGAGACTTATGATTATGAAAACAATTGTTACAATGATGCTACAAATAAGTGTGTATTTGACCCCTCAGATAACCATGTTGCCACATCCAAAGTTTCCCCTGTCATAAATGCAGTGATTGAAAATCTTACAGAGCAAAAATGCACCCGACTTCCTTCGAAATCAACCATTGAAAACATGAACATCCAGCGACTTGCTATATAGCACAAGAGCAATTATCTTCTACAGTCTCACAACAACCAAATACTACACTGTACTCTGATGAAACTTCGAAGTTTGGCGAGAAAGTTATGGGATACCACATATCGGATGAAGACCAACTGTATTATGTCCTGGGCCTTCGTGATATACCAACAAAATCAGCCAGTGACACCCTCACCACCTTCAAGGAACTGTTGCAGGATCTAGATGAAGCCACATTGCTTAAAATGCAGGTTTAAAAAAAATCCTTGCAAACATACGAAATACTATGTCTGACAGAGCAGCCACCGAGCTAAAATAGCACGAGCTTCTTCAAAAAAAAATACCGTTCTGATGTACTACCAACAATACAGGAAAACTGGCAAAACTTGTCTGATGAGGAGAAGCAGCCCCTGGAAAACATAACATCGTGGCCTGCACTCCCTTGTTCAGTATGCGGAAGTTTGTGAAAAGACGCTGGACTCTGCAAAAACAAGCCTCTTCGATGGAAAAGGAGCAGGAGCACTTGTGAAAGGCTTGGCCTTCAAAACAGAGGGAAATGGTGTACTGCGCCTTGTGAAGAATGCAAGTAAGGCCTTCGCCCGTGGAGGAAATGAACAATCAGGTGTGTATGGACCATTCAAACTCTTCACCAAGGAGTTTCTACAGGAGAACGGATTCAGCAAAGTCCCAATAGTCCCATTCCGAGGGAACCGATTTAATATAATGTTTTTCAATGCAGGCTTCATTTTCTTCTTGCACAAGCAAATGACATCTTTCCTCGACAGCTATAGGGCATCAAACAAGTTGCTGAAATGTGTAGAGGCAGATCTGAAGGAGCCCTTCTACCTCGCTGGGTGCAGAGCCTTAGGACTCATCAGCAAACATGTAACGGCTCCCTTATGGAGGATTCTGGAGGATAAGGCTGTGCACATCCTCGACTTGCCCCAAGTTTATAGTCGCATCCAGGAAACCTTAGGTAAGGGCACCGACAATCCCCAACAGTTCATCGATGGTCAGCTAAGTTCCTTCCAGGTAAGCAGTGATGCCGTTCTGGACAGCCTGACCAACGCTTCCGAGCATGATGGACTCACTTGCTCCATCTTGAAGAACCTCTTGCCTGCTTTGGCACAAGTCATGAAGTCCCATGCAGCCCATCTTGAAGTTGAGACAACAGATGATCAGCGGGCAAGTACGAAGAGTGTCGCCAAACATAACAAGTTTGCAGAAAGGGTATTTGCTTACTGGACCATCTCATGAGAGTAAGACCGAATGCTACTCTCCTTGGATTGGAAGCGACACTTATGTTCTCTCTCAACAAGACCAGTGAGTGGCTGAAGTCCTTGCCTGACCAAGAAGCCAAGAAGCTTATCAGCACAGCCAGAAAGCACTCGCGAAATCTTAAGGCTCAATTCAAGGAGAGAGTTGAATCCATCCGGCAACAAAAAAGAGAGGCAATGAAAGAGAAAGAGAGAGAAAAGCAGAGGAGAGAGGAAAAAAGGCAAGCAGACTTGGAATTCTACACCCAGGAAATCCAATATTATGGCTTGTGGCAATCTGAGCGGGAGGTAGAGGAAATGGTCAACTCTTTTAGGTCTGACAACGACAAGGTGAAAGCTCTCAAATCCCAACTGAGGTTTCGTCAGCATGTATTGAGGCAGACAGCATCCAGGCCAGAAGTATATAACTTCAGCAGCAAAGGCTCGGCACACTCCTGGCAAACTCTGCAACCCAATGTGAAGGAACTCGTACAAGCCTTTACCCTCCCTCCACCATCAGTTGTCGATGAAGGAGTCCCGCTTCTTGTAGGTAGAAGGGTAAGCCTGGTGAAAGTTCCACTCCACTCCATTCCTGAAAAAAAAGAAAGACTGAAAAGGAAATATGTTATTAATAAATGCAATGTACATATTTCATTCATTTATATGACAATATGCATGCAACATGATTGAATGTAATGTCATTGTACAAGTAATATTAAATGCGATATGAATTAACAACCTATTTCATATAGGTAAATTACTTTTTGCAGCTGACCGGCATTTTGTCATTTTCTGTTTCTATGATTTGAGGCATGTACTGTATGCTTTATTTATCTATTAAGTAGTTTGAGATGAATATTTTTTGTGTGATGTGTAGTGTGTAATATTACTTGATTTAGATTATTTTTTCTTGACACTGACACCCTTCCACTCTTTACCCAAGGGTTCACTCGCAACCTACTTTGACCATAGCCGAAATTATGACATGACTCTAAGTTGCATGTATATGTTTTTTTATTGTATCATGTTACTTACTTCAAAATATGTTTTGTTTTTGTTTTTATTTTACTTTGTTTGCATGATCATAACGTAACAGATACCATTTTCAACTTCAATAAACTTTTCTGACTTTCTTGGAAGACTGTTTGTGTTTTATTACATCAATGAAATCAACATATTTACGGGTAATTGTTACAGTGATTGAAAAGACATGAACAACATAGCAAATTCAATAAATACAAATAAATGAAAAAAAAAGATAACAATGAACTTTATTTTGTCAATTTTCTGTTTGTTTAGTTACACATGTATTTTAGTTATGGAATATTGGGCTGTGTGTGTTGGTGTGTATGACTTTTGAGCACAGGTGGTCCTTTATAGAAGTTCTTGTCTTCCTTTTTCTAATTATCCACACATGTCATCTCATGCAATGATACCATCTGCATTCAGTGACTCTTCGACTAAAACTTGTCCTCAATTAATTGGTACTAATTTTTACAATACATGGCTGCCTGAAATGAAATTTATATCGGTGTATATGTGCACAGGCAAATAGACAAAATGTCTAAAGCTATACTAGGTGAAATTATTTCCATGTCTTGTCATGCCTCATAATATCATTTTGACCATTTATGATTTATGACTTAGCATTTGGTTTGTTTTTAGTTACCTTTACTTTATATTTGTTTTTATCATAATTTGCCTGGTATCAGCATAATAAATATATGTAGTGTGGAATAAGCATATTTAGCCAGTGAGCCAATTTAATTTTTTGTATCCAGTATCTCATTTTATCCGGTTGGGAAAAAAAATAAAGAAAAACAAAAAACTACAAACAACAATTTTCTACATTTTGTAACAATCTTTTATATCCAATTTAATAGTACAATTCAATATAATAGTACAATCAATGGCCCACTGTATTTGAATGCAAAAAATATAATATATCTCATAAGAACAGAAGACTCAGCATTGTTCTCTGTTAAAATTCTGTCAATAACAGATTAACCACAAGTTCCAGGAAGGTGACTACAATGGCAAGGTGTTGAGCTGTGTGCCAGGGTACCCAGAATGGTTCAACATAAAGTATGACAACGATGACGCCATCTACTCCAGTAAACTAAATGAGGACTACAAGAACGGAGACATCAAAATTTTGTGCTAGTCTTTGGACTTTGTAAAGCTAAAGGATTCTCAGCGAGAACTACCTACACAAAAAGTAGGTCATTTCATACATGAATCATTCATTCCATATAAGTTTTGAGCAAATTTTCATGATAATATGCCTATGATTCAATAATGATGCATTTTTAGAACTTTGCAACAAACATGATACAATATATATATTTTCTCGTTAGTATGGGGGGGGGGAAGGAGGTTGAATTCACTGCCAGCGATATGCCGATTTAAGCTCCGTTTTTTTTTGCTAGTTTTCAAGCAGAAATCGCAAGTAAATAACCAATTTAAGTGGATTTATGTTGTTCTGTAAGTATATTGTTCCATTTGAAGTGTTTCAAAGTAATTTTTTTCTCCGACAAATTAAGAAAAATGAAAATTTTATTTGTACTGTTTTGAACATTGTAGCCATTGGAAAAAACGTGTGTGCGTGTATCGTATGTACCCGTTGGCGTAGCTAACTGATGTCTACACTTCATTGATTTTGTTATCATGTCTTGTGCATGTAATTTGATTACTTCCATACTTTGTAGTTTTAATTAATATGCATATATATGCATATTCACATAAATAAGGGGTAAAAACTTTACATTCACCAGGAAAGATTGTTTGGTAATGTTGTACTTTAAGTTCATTTACAATGATTAACGCAGCTACACGAAGCTTTGCTGTGTTCATTCGATTTGTCAAATCCAGTCCATGAATATGAAGGCTCAATATGTATTGAAATTTATGCATATTCACATAAATAAGTGGTAAAAAAGCTTTACATACACCTGACAAGATTATAAGGTAACTTTGTTACCATAAGTGAAATTCACAATTATTTGGCAAGCTTTGCTGTGGTCGTTTGATTTTTTTGTCTAATCTTGCCATGAATATTGATAAGGCTCATTATTCATGGAAATTTATGCGCATTTGTACTCATTAAAATATTGTTGACAATCTTAATGTGATTGAAATGACAAAACATAGCTTGTTTGATGTAAATTAAAAGTAATTGACAATTGTTTTCAACACTTTAGAGATTATGGTTGATCCTAGATCCAAGATCATGAAGATGAGATGTCCTCTTTCCAAATGTCTAAGCCAACTTCCTTGGTAACACTTGACTCGCCCTCAGTAAGCTCTTCCTCTGTCTACTCAGCCCCCTCTGGCAGGCCAGTCAGGCAGAGATTGTCCCTCCTTAGCTCATGTTGGACCTCATCCTGCTGGAACTGAATCCTCAAGAGATGACATGTGGATTCTCATACAAGCTTCTTTCGCTCCTTGTATCACATGCGGTAGTGCAGCTTTAATGACTGTAACTACAGCTTGGACAATTATTTGGGAGAGGCTGTCTCCTGCCTCTCTCTAACATTATAGCACCCCACGGCCACACAGTTCATGTACACTGAAACTTCTGGACGGTTTGTCCTTGCCTCCTTCATCTACCATTCCCCTTTTCTTCTCCACTGCCTGATCAACTCACATGATAATCAAGCTTTTGACATTATAGGATAACATTAACAGAGAAGTTTTTTATGAACTATTACAGTTTTTGCATTCTTTTCCCTACTACTTGGAATAAAAATCACTGGACCTGCTTGAACATCCCTTGCTCTTGCTAATCTAATTAAGATATATGCATATTAACTGATCTTGTTTTATGCAATGCCAGAATATGACATGAACCTCCTGCAAAAGCCCAAATGTCATTCATATTGCAATAGTCTTTGTTAAGCACTTAACAGTAGTGCAAGATTATTCTTATTAATGCACTGGCTGTCAACACCATTCAATTTTATTTCATCCAAGTTCATGGTAACTCTGATTGCTGCTTTGTAGAATAGCATGATGATTATTACAGCATTATAATTCTAATGCTTGGCCTTACAAGTTTGGCTCTACTCATCCACAATTACTTGCCCGTCTTGGTAGTAAATACCGTTGTCAGAATCAGTCCCTCATTCAAAATGTGCAGTATTTTCTACAATACCCTCCAAACAACTTTAAAACAGCCCCCCCCCCCCACAGTTAGTAATCCTGGTTGCAATCAAGTACAATATAAGTACATAAGCTAGCATCTGAATATGAGCTGATACTTGTCAGCATTTTTCTTTATCAGCCTTGATTGTGTTAATATTTCTAAAGGGTACCGTATATTTGTACTTATCATTCAAAATACTCCCCCTGTGTCATACATTTTGCTCCACAGAGGAAAAAGAGACGCTTGCATTCAGCATGCTGCCGCTAGTTTGCCGAGGCTGGACTGCCAGGGTGTGGGGCAAGTGCTCCTTTCAGGAGTCGTTGGAGTTATTCTACGACTATCAACCTGTAAGTACCTAACTGTTCGGAGGCTAATCTTCTAAAACAAGTGATGTGTTGCCCTCTTATCAAAATGATGAGATGGACTTTGACATTGCAATACAAAATATAAAAATCATCAAGCTGTGGTCCATAGTTACAGAAATTCCAAGTTTATGCTGTTTCATTTGTTAGTTTAGTCCATGGATTCTACATATTTATGCAAATTTACTATGTTGCTAATGTATGCTGTCAATCACAATAATTTTTTTTAATAAAAAAAAATCTTATACATGTATTACATAGTCGACATATTATTTACTTTATTTTGTGCCTGACTGCTCAATCACACACTTGTCCAATATTAATATGTCCTTTTCATTTTGATAAAAAAGGGAAAAAATCGCATGAAATGCAAAATTGGTCCCAAATGTCGCCAATAAGGAATATTCCATTCATCAATAAATATTGCACTTGACCTATGGTATCATTATATTCAGCAAGATGCTGGAAATATATCACATACCACTCACATACATCCAATGTGATACAGGGTGTCTCTCCCCCCCCCCCCCCCATACCAAAAAGAAAAAAGACCTCGCATACTCCTTAATGTTCCTACAGTGTAAGTGGACAAAATTGTTATACTACTAGTATTGGAAAGAGTGACTTACCCAAAATAATGAAATGCAATTCAGAAGTAGTTTTTGTTTGATAATACTTTTTGCCTGGGCTTGCCAGCAATAAAATTAATTGCCTTTCAGAAGTTCCCATAGGCCACACAGTTGAAAATTCATTCAGCCAGGTCATGGTTAGCCCTTGCGAGAATAGAAAATCTAATACATGGATGGATATACTACATAAAATACCCAATTTAGAGTATATGTTTGCAAATGAAATGTTGCAGAATTTGGCCAGGCACTTTATTATGAACTCTACCTTGAACATTAGAGGGGTGTGGGGAATATATCTGCTCTGATGGCCTTCATTATACCAATGCCTCAACCCAACACTTCTGCGTAGATTATTTCTAGATTTTATCTAGATGTATATGCATGTTTCTTTTCCACTTCCATTTCATTTTACAGGAGGGCACAGACCTGGCTTTCTACATTGGACAAATTGACAGGAAGCAGAGACCACAGCCCTTCATCTTGCTGATGGGAGGATCCTGGAAGAAGCCACTGCAAACCTTTGTCATTAGGAAGTTTTCGCTGCACGACGCGAAGACCGAGAATACGAGGAAGCGATCACTTGTGACAGTCCCCGTACTCTGACTCCCGTCCCCATATCTATGCAGTTTCGCTTTCCTGTACAGGACGGAGGCGTGGGGACAAGATCGCTGATTGGTTGGCTGACTGGCTGGCTCACTCCTGCCCAGCATCGGGACCAAACGCTATTTTGGTCAAGTACCGTACTCGTTTTCCCCCGGACGGGACGATCCTCGGATTTGATCATGTACAGAAGCAAATTTCGCACACGACGCGCTTAACTCCCGGCCGCGTTGTGCTTGCGAAAACTCCCTATTTTAGAGAGACAGGGATTCTTGTTTAAAACTTTGACAAAGGCTGTGGACTGTGCATTCAAAGTGCATTATGTCCTAGATGTAGAGTACCAGGCTCAAAGTTTTGCTGCCTGGCAGTTCTTGGAGACAGTTGTGTACAAAATGCCTGGTAAAGTGACGTCCACTTCTGTGAGAGAGATCAGGACATACCTGAACTCTTCAAATCAGGAAGATTAGATGCGTAGAATGAGATTTTCATGGTCATCAGAAGTTTAATTGACAAAGTTGATTTTTAGGTCATTCGTCAAAGCAAAGGTTTGGTATCTATGTTTTATTTGTTTATAACTCAATAAGTAATGGATACATGTCACATGGAAAGATCAAAGGTCATGAGAAGATTGTTCTATTAGTGGGTAATGTTGGCCCTTGAAAACTTGTGATAAGGATGGGCTAGAAATTAATTAAAAAGGGTATTTTGCATAGAAGTGACTTAATGAAATATTGGGCAAGATCTTCACAGGTTTATACTGAAGCATGACAGTCAATTTTCAGAAATATAGCAATTGTGAAATTAAAACCTCATATCTGTTGAGCATAATGGAGGTGACACTCTGTACTGAATGTGGCCTTCATAAAATTCAAGATGAACTGTTTCGTAGAATGTATATTTCCATCATGAATTTATTTCATTGTATATAGAGTAATCTTCATTACTGCCATCTCTATCAAAGGAGTAACAGAGATGATCTTTGCTGGACAGATGTGCTGTACTTGGCACATCTCAGTTATGAAAAAAAAAAAGAACTGTATGTGTTGGTAGCAGGTATGACTTCTCAAATTACACCAGTAAACAGGAGTAAGTTTCATTATGATTACAATGTATATGTTACTTGGTCTGTTCAGATATGCTGAATATAGGTATGGAGTAGAATTTTCACACGAGATAAAACTTATTTCTTAATGTGAATGGTTTCTCCATCTGCAGTATAGATCTACAGTCATCATTGTACTGTCAAGGAAATATAATCTAATAACCCCTGACTTACTATTGCAGATGTTCCCCAAAAGCATTGCAACTGAAATGATTCAAAATGTTGTTCCATCAAATTGAACATTGTTAAAATGATCTAGTTAATAAAGAAGCTGTGTAGTGCAATACCTTCAGTAATATTTTCTTAGTGGGGCAACGAAGTACAGTATTGGGACAGAAAAGCAAATCCTTAGAGGGCCATTCCCTTATGCTTCGCTTATGAGATTTCCAAGCGCATGTAATAGTGGTAAACACTTCAAGAACAAAGTCAGTGGTTCTAAGAAAATCAGATAATTATTCCAGGAAATAAGACTCTTTCAGGATTTATCTTGTCTTGTCAGGGTATGATCACTATAAAATTGGATAATGTGTCTGTAAGGTGTGCATGGGACTGTAAAAGCATTCTGAAAAATTACATTCTCTGTGTACTGGTCATTCAGTTAGCCCTTTTAGACCCATCTGAGGGCAACTGATGGTACCCATGCACCCACACAATATGAGAAATGAAGCAACAAAACATCCAATGTGGCACATAGCAGGTATAGATAATCTCAAGCTGAACACATCCATGTTATGCATAATAATTAATTCTTTAGTTATTGCATGTTTCAAATTCAATTTGCCATTGCAGTTTATAGTTGAAATATTGTGAAATGTGATTTTTACGGCGTTAAGCGCCCCATTTGTATGTAAGTGGAATCAAAATGTACATTTGACAATACACCATAAGCTTTAGATGAGTCGAGGTCAATTCAGCTGGAAATCACTTAACTCAAGCATAACAAAAGCTCGTGATTTTTCTTCTGCAGTCAAACTGCATATTTTTACTAAATCCGCGCAAGTCGACACATTTATCTCGGTTCCCGAGAACTTCGACTTATCAAAGGTTAACTGTATAAGAAGAATTGTTACTCTGTGTATATTCTGAAAATGGATGAGACAATTCTTGATTGGCTCAATTTGTTATTTGTAATAGGTTTGCACATCGATGGACAGATTGACCGATTGTAGGTTTTCTAATGATACGCTGTCAGTGATATAGACAGTGAAAATGTGCTGAAATATATAATTGGCCAAAAAAATAAACATTTGTGTTATTGTGCTTTTATACCAGAGAGTTGTACAGTAATATCGGATTAAGAACTGTTTAAATTCTAAACATGAATATTTAATATTTGCTTTAAACAACCCAGTTGTATAAAATTACTTTTAAACAACTCAGTTGTATAAAATTACATTTAAACAACAGTTGTTTAGACTTTTAAACAACTTTTTTTTAAACAACCCAGTTGTATAAAATGACTTTTAAACAACAGTTGTTTAAATTTTTAAACACCTTTTTTTAAACAACCCAGTTCTTTAAATTTCTTTTAAACAACAGTTGTTTAGAATTTTTAAACAACAAAGGGTTAAAAGTTTAAACAACTACGTGTTGTTTAATTTTTAAACAACAGTTGAGCGATTCACCGGTTAACTTGTGGTTGTTTAAAATTTTAAACAACCTTGTTGATTTTTTTCTAACAGTGAAACGGTTATATCCAAATGAAAGAGTTCATGGGTTTTACGTAAAGAGTTTTCTGTGCATGAAGGAGTGATAACTGAGGGAAATGGACATGGTTAGAGCTGTGATGGAAGGAGTAAGTCTTTGGAATAACCCAAAGAGCAAGTATTTAGAGTTGATCACGCAACGTTCGGTTGAAGATGAAGATCGCGAAATTAGTGAACTACTCTACTATGCACAGGGATACAATTCGAATGAATACAGCTAAACTATGAACAACGAAAGGAAATTTGAGACGATCACAGCTGCAAAGCGGGTCGAATAAGTACACAGGTTCATTCAATACGTCGATTAAGTCGGCAAAATGGTAGAATATTGATAAAGGAGGAAGAAGGAGAATCCTGGTATGTTGCTTCTGTCAGTTCGAAAGCAAGCCAGCAATTCAAGCTCGTATATTGTAAATTCGATACTGACAATGTGTACTTCTCTTCAAAAGAATGAACTCATGACAGCCATGCATCTCTATCTGAAAGAAATGAAGGCTACTACCACAGTAGGATGCAACACACAGCAAAAGCTCGATCTAGAGGGGAGAATGTCTAGTTCAAAGGGTGTGTAATCAACGATTGGGAAGTTGATTCTGTGAACACCGGGGGTTAAGCCACCCTTGTTTTATTTTGGACGGTGTCTATTTGACCACAGAGGGTATGGGTGTATGCAATCGCACAAGAAATGACACTGTTAAATATTTCGAGAAAAACACGCACAATTTTCAAAGACCTGAGATTTATACGTGACGATGCGACGCAGCATAGGGAAATAGACGGCGAACTGGTTTACGACGGAAAGAGGATTAGATAAAAGGTGTGCTTAAAACAAACACCTCTGTTGTACGAGATTTTGGAATGATCGAGCGGCTGATGCAATGCAAACCCAGGGCAAACTGAAACTGCTGAGAGGGCATGATTTTATAGACAAGGAAAGAGCAAGATCAGGAACGAAGAAAAAGACAACGTTCGCAAAGTGCACAGTACAAATGTGTATATAACCATTGATAACGAAGTTGAAGAAACTGCGGAGGCGTTTGAATGAATGAAAGTGACGTCACATTTGGTAGATAAGACAAATAGAAATAAATTCGAAATGCTGAAAATACAACTGAAAGCTCAAAATTTTTTATTCAATTAAAGAGTAGAATGCATGATATAATAAATGCTTTAGAAAAGGGTAGGTGCAAGTCTTTGGAAGATCTCAAAGATCAGGTACTATATGGTTTATCACTCAAAGTGAAACGGGCACTTTTGGTTGAAGGCGAAGATCGCGAAATCACTGAAGCACTGTATGCACCGGACGAAAAAATGTTACAAATTAATGAATTCTGAAAAGGACACGGAAAATAGAGGCGGTCAGAACTGCAAAGCTGTCCAAATAGCTAGACAGGTTCAATACGTGGAATAAATCGGTGAAATGAGAAAAAAAAAACAGTTAAATGAGGAAGATGGGAAGTCCTGGTATACTGCTTTTGTCAATAAAACAAAAAGAAAAAAAAAGGCATTCTTTTCAACTAATGTTAATATCGTCTTATTTTAACAAGATGACATGACAGGCACGCAGGCTAATATTAAAGAAATGACGGCTCCTGACTTCCCTTAGAACTCAAAATAAGGCACACATTTGACGTACAGGGGGAAACGTTTAGTTGACAGGGGGTGTAATCCGCGCTTAGGAAGTAATTCTGAGAACTCCAGGGGTTATGGAAAAAGCTACTCTCGTTTCAACTTTGACGGTGTCTATCAGACCACAGAGGGTATACTTTTTAAAATACTTCTTAAAGGGACCGTACAGTTTTGGTTGAGACCTAATTTCAGGTTTCTAACATTTTTTGGTGAGATAATGAGAAACCTCTTATGAAATATGAAAGAGCATGTAATTCTATGAGGAATTCAACGTTTATTTGATGAAAATTGGTTTTGAAATGGCTGAGATATCCAAAAAAGAGCGATTCTAATAAAGTGTGGGACCCACACTTTATTACGATCGCTTTGCTTTACTTTGTTTTTGGATGTTTCAATCATTCCAAAACCGATTTTCATTAAATAAACTTTGAATTCCTCTTAAAATGGTATGCTCTGTACTATATCATAAGTGTTTTCTTGGTATCTCGCAAAAAGTTAAAAGCCCAATTCTCATCTCCACCAATACTGTACCATCCCTTTAATAGTCCATGGGCCAACACCCGAAAAATGGGTTGTTGGTACCACCTGAGGTGGCACAACCTTTTTGGTGTCAGTTTGTTTGTCGGGCATAGATATGCTTATCAAGCTATGATAGCATTTCCAAATGAGTAGCTTAGTCATAATAAATGATTTTTTAACCAATTTGGTCTCGTTTTTATATCCCTATACTTCTGAATCGAAACTAACCGCTATACAAAGAAGAGCACTGTCTTCCGTATGTCCACAGGTGTTCTGTTGTTAACGCGGTGCGCTTAGTCTTTATTCAAGGCAGCGAAGGGAATATCCAAAGGGTTATGATGTCCACAGCTGTCACGCGGTGCGCTTAGTCTTTATCTAGACCAATGTACCGTTATCATATCAAAAGTTCCTCATAAAAGGGATTATCTATACTGTTTTTGTACTACCCTATCAACAAATACATCAGTTTTAAACAAAAATCACTCTGTTCAATTACAATATTATTCATTATAATGTATTGTAGTGTACCGGTACATTGTTTTTGCATTATCTTATATTATTGGATGGAAATAAAGCGACATTGGCGTGGTATTAGCGTTTTCACAGTAGCGTTTTCGCCGGAAAATGATAAATAATTGAAAAATACGGTAAAATTCACGAGGAATTGCTTTGTTGTTGTTGTTGTTGTTTTTAGATAAAAGGATATACACTGTATCATACGCTATGGATATTCCCTTCACCGTCTAGAATAAAGACTAAGCGCTGTGGACATCATAACCTTTGGATATTCCCTTCGCTGCCTTGAATAAAGACTAAGCGCACCGCGTTTACAACAGAACACCTGTGAACATACCATAGAGCTGCATTTTACAGCTCTATGGAACATACAGAAGACAGTGCTCTTCTTTGCATAGCGGTTAGTTTCGATTCAGAAGTATAGGGATATAACAACGAGACCAAATTGGTTAAAAATTCATTTATTAAGACTAAGCTACTCATTTAGAAATGCTATCATAGCTTGATAAGCATATCTATGCCCGACAAACGAAATGACACTAAGAAGGTTTTGCCACCTTAGATGGTACCAGTATCTGGCCTGGCCCATGGACTATAATGACTGATCTTACTCTTCACCTCATCTTTGGTGGTATTTCAGTAAACACTTTTGAGAAACTTTATAGTACTAGTCAATGATGGAAATTGACATAATGATTCTAGAATATTATGTTGCTCTTATGTTTTTACTAGGTTTATTTCGAAAACAAGTTAACTTGGCAGTGGAAGGATTTTACAGTTCTGAAATATTATGTTCTTGTTATATGTGATGTATATTTCTATCAAGTATTTTTTTTACGTGATTACAGTTCAGTTATTATATTCCATATCATGTGTTCTGCAATGGTGTTTTCCAATGATTGAAGTTTTAATTAATTCCTCAGATAAAGATTTCATGAGGCTGGTCCAAAGAGCAGACATTTCGCAAATTCTATGACAAGCCTCTGCAAGACGAGGGAAAGTGTCTGTCGCAGCTGATTATGAGGAAATGATGGCCTCAAACCCAGGTAATTTTAGCCTACATTTTGCTTGCCATTGTGCATGCCTAAGATTGTTCAGTTGGAACAGTGGAACAAATGTGACTTCTGTGCTACAAAATCTCACTGTGAGTTCTTGCGTAAACTCACGAAATGAAATAGACAGATTAAACGAGAACTTACCAGTTTGAAGTTTGATCTTTATTTTATGAGGGAGTTGGAGAAAGAATTCACAGTCCCTCCTCTCCCTACTTTTCCTAAATATTATCCCAAAATGTATAGATCAACTTCAAGTAAGTTCTCAATCTTTCCACTCTTGCAGAAGTCACATCTTGTTGGTACGAAGTATGACTGCGCGCGCGAAATTTCCGGAATTATTGAAAGGATTCTTTTTGTGATGATCTATCAACTGTGCAATGGAAAGTAATTTATGAATGTACTGATCCTGATGAAGCTTATTAATTATTTTATACTATATTCAACAGTTCAACAGATATCTTTTAATTCAAAGAAAAGGTCAAATCCATGGATAACAAAATCTATTAAAAATCCATACAAAAAAAAAACATGTTTTATATTAAAAAAACAAGTCTGGGTTTGATGCAGCACATGTTGACAAATTTAAAAAATATAGAAACACATCGACGTCAGTAATTACAACAGCTAAAAAGCTCTACTATGGAAAATTATTTCAAAAAGAAAAAAAACGGCAAAAAAAAAACTGGAACCTTATAAATGAACTTCTGAAAAAGACACCTTCGCAAAATAACACAAGAATTGATGAATTTGTCAGGAAAGAAAATGATGGGTCAGATGTAAAAGTTACTTCATCGACAGATATAGCAAGCACTTTCAACGATTTTTTTGTAAACGTAGGTGAAAATTTAGCAAGTAAAATTCAGATTAATAATGACACCTTTGCAAATTATCTCGGTCCACATCAACAAGAAACATTCTTCTTCTTGCCAGTTGTAAGTTCACATGTAAACGAAATTATTTGTACTATTGATCAGTCTAAAGCAAGCGGGTATGATGACTTACCTGCTAGAATGTTCGTGGATGCGAAGGAATTCGTCAGTGAACCTTTAGCATTTATTCTAAATTTATCATTTTCGAGAGGTATTTTCCGAATAAGCTCAAAATAGCTACGGTAGTGCCAATTTTTAAGAAAGGAGATAAAAGTAATCCAGGTAATTATAGACCAATTTCGATTTTACCGATAATAAGTAAATTATTTGAAAAGTTAATCAATAGACGTGTTGTAGATTTTTTGGAAAAATATGAAATTTTATGTAAACATCAATACGGATTCAGACATGGATGCAGTACCAAACTTTCACTTATAAATCTAATTAAGCTAATTACAAATAGTACTGATGAAGGGCGGTCAACGAGCGTAGTTTTTATTGATTTTGCAAAAGCTTTTGATACGATAAATCATACAATTCTTCTTAAAGAGCTTGAACATATACGCAATCCGAGGTTTAGCTTAACAATTATTTAGGAATTATTTAAAAGACAGGCAACAATTTGTATGTTATAATGACTGCATATCTTCAAATAAATTGATCTCGTGTGGTCTTCTTCAAGGATCTGTTTTGGGTCCGACACTTTTTTTCATCTATATCAATAAATTGCCCAATTCAACTTCATATTTTAATTTTTGATTATTTGCCGATGTTTCTAATCTCTTTCATACTTTTAATACAAATGAATATAATATACACTTAGCAGATGTTTGTAATAGTATAAAAGATGTGATTGCATGGTGTAATTCAAACAAGCTTACAGTTAATATTAATAAATCTAAGTATCATGATTTTTCAAAGCTGGCGTAGAAAGATTGAAATATTTGGTCAATTGTCAATTAAAGCATCCGTTTTAGAGTCAGATGATTCAATATCTTTTCTCGGAATCTGTATTGATGAAAAATTTAATTTTAAAGAAACACATCATTAATGTATGCACTGTTTTAAGCCAAAAAATAGGACTTTCGCACAGAATACGACACTTCGTCTCTAAACAAATACTGCTACTGTTATACAATGCTTTTATTCTACCTCACATAACCTACGGTTTGGAGGTCTGCAAAAGATCTGCAAAAGGTCTGAAAAAAAAAATCTACAAAACAGAATGTCGAGAGTGATAACATTCCAAAGTTTCAGGCATCACTCAGCACCTTTATTGTATGAACTAAAATTATTGGATGTATTTAAGGAATATAGATACCTAATTGAAATATCTATCAATGATCTATTGAATATGTTGGGATATGAATCAGTATGATGTGTCCTTAGTACATGTATACATACTTATTTATTTATTTATGTGTTTTATTTTCACAGGGCGGCTCGGTCAGTGGGTCAAACACTGTTGTTCTTGGAGGCTCTGCATATTAACAATGAATACATGTCTTTGACATGTGTAGGCCTAGAGGATGTATGTTTTATTTCATGTCCTGTTTTTTTTTTTTTGTTTTTTTTTTTTTGCCAGGTTCCTCTGTCACAAAGGAACCAGACTTCAGAACCACTGATATGTCAGGATGTCATGCATGGTGGCTTTCATCTACACCTAACAATTTCCTGTCCACAAGGATCATCCTGATGAAGAATTGATAAACATTGCATCTATTGTGTACTCTTGACAGGTGGGGTGTGAATTTGTTGCTTATTTTTTATCAATTTTCTTTCTTTAAAGTGGTTAACTGATCAAAAATTATTCACAGCTTGTGGGCTGAATTGCAGATTTTTTGCAAAATGACATAATCACAACAGACACAATAAGATAGATCCCTACTGCCCTGATAGCAAGGACTGGTAAAAATCACGCCAAATTTATTTATTTATTTTTTTTTTTGTATGTCACTACGGATGTCATATTCACGTCATAATAGTCGACAGTTTGCACCAGCACAAGACGTGAAATAAGACGTCATATTTGGACGTCTTTATGATGTCTTCATGGACGTCATATTCACGTAATAAATTTACGTCTTATAGTCTACAGTACATGGACGCAAAGATGGGTGCGCCAAAGAAACTTTCTGAGGATCTGGAGAGAGATTTCAAATGTAATCGTCTACATGGCTGCGAAAGCAATCACAATGACAATCAATCAGGTCCTGATGTATACATGGGTACTCGACCAGAAGTGTGGAGAGTAGAAGTTCGGCCCGAAAGGACCAAGTTATCATTGGTGGGTCCGTTTCAGTACATCATACCCAGAGACCGCGCTGAACTCAGAAAACCTGTTCGTCTGGATAGGACGAGGATTGTCTGTTCCACTTACAGCTGTTAATAACATTCGGGAATACTTCAAACTGCTGAAAGGTTTGATGGAGCCGTATGGACTGATGACCACACCGGAACGCATCTTTAACTGCGACGAGCCTGAGAAAATGATTGATTTGAAAGTCGACGAAGAAAGTGGTGATACTTGTGCGACAGCGTCATGCACACTCCTCGACAGTGGCTGGAAGTCAACATGTTTCCATAATGTGTTGTGTTTCGGCTGCTGGGTTGGTTATGCCACCCAACATCATTTTCAAGGATGCTTTTCCCGGAGGGGACTACATTCGAGATGGGCCACACGGCTGTCTTTACTCA
Source organism: Diadema setosum (assembly GCF_964275005.1). Classification (NCBI taxonomy): domain Eukaryota; kingdom Metazoa; phylum Echinodermata; class Echinoidea; order Diadematoida; family Diadematidae; genus Diadema; species Diadema setosum. The sequence goes on along the minus strand of NC_092692.1, from coordinate 7,829,092 downwards.
AAGTCGGGGACCAGCTTCATCGATGGTGAGCTCATGAGAGGTTGGTTCCAGAAAGTCTTCTTGACATACTGCCCACAAGACAGGAGTAGAAAAGACCCAGTCCTGCTCTTTCAAGATGGACACGCATCGCACCATGACCCACTCCTCGTTCTGAAGGCAATTGAAGAGCATGATCTTCCTGGAACTGCGGTACTACACACAACGCATCTGTGGCAACCTCTAGATGTCTTTGTGTACAAATCCCTCAAGAGCCACATCGGGCGTTTCATCAAGCTCGGCCTGACGCTTCGTGGGTCTCTCTGGATTCCCACGAAGGAGTTAGAAGTGTGGGATCTACCTTTATAATCCTAATGCAATTGGGAACTTGTGCGATCGCGACTGATTCCTCCCACAGATGCTGACATTCCTGCTCCTCCTGGGTACAGGTAGGGCCTATGCCGATGCTGCAACCCAAGTGGCGGATGCCACAGTGCCGGAAGAACGAGATCACGGAGCTGCAGAGTTGTGGCAGCAGAAGTGCAGAATCGATTGAAGATATCCCGTTAGATGAAGCTACCCAACCTGCGGCCGGACAGGAGCCACACAGACAGGACCGTCAAATGGTTATGGATAAACCCCTCGTGAAGGTCGGTTTGGTGTCACCCGAAGTTGCAGAAGCCTTCTTCCCAGAATTCATGCCACCTGGCAGGAAATTACCTGTTTGAGGGAGAAGTACGGCCAGAATCCTTACAACACAAGAAGCCAAGAATGACTACCTCAAACCGAAAGAAAGATTGAAGAGGCAGAAAAAAAGAAGGAAAAGAAGAAAGGAAAGGCACAAAAAAAAAGCCACCAAAAAAAAAAAAAAAAGCAGAGAAGAAAACGCAAAGTAAGAAGAAGGGGATAAGTCCGCCAGCAATCCAGACTGAAGAGACCCAGCATGAAGATACCATTGCAGAAATAAAGGCATGGATGTGGATCTGACAGTCGAGGAAGACGTTTATCAGCCCGAGGAGAAGAGGAGCGAAGAAGATGGTGCACGTTACGCCAATGGGTGATACGCCTGGTAAAAATTTCCTGATAAAATTTGGAGTGGTTTACACTGAATATTTTTACCAAGCATATCCTCCATTGGCACTGGCGTAACGTAGATCCCCTACACCATTTAAAACTACCAGTCAACAGGGTAACACCAGATTTCAAACAATTGCAGTAACTGAAGTTTGAAAGTGCACGATAAATCGAGGAAAACTCGAGAAAGCCGTAAGTTTAAGGACTAAATAGTGGTTGGGGAGGAAGAAATTACTATAATGATGTATTTTACAAGGGCAATGATTATTATACTTTGGTAAAAATGATAATCACACATAATCTAACGGCATCGGTGCGTACTACGTCTACGTTACGCCACTGCGCCGATGAGCGTCTTTTAAGAACTTTGCTCCAATCAGATTCTGTTTACTTAACGGCACAATAGACTATCAGCAAAAAGTAGATTATCCGCAGTTTTTAGAAAAGAAGGACCTTATTATACATGTATTTCACCTTTTATTTTTTCTTCCAATGGTGAGCGCAACTTGTTTTTCTTTCATGTCAAACGTAAGCATATTGGCCACTGATATAACTTAACTACCGGACACTATTTGCAACATGATTTCAAACATCTGCTTCATGAATTCATGTGAAACAATATATTTTTTTTTAGTATGGATTATATCAAACACATTAATATAAAAAAGGAACAATACCATCGTGATAAAATCGGCAGTTGAAGTGAACCCTTAAACATTTTCGTTAATCTCGCGGCGATGAATTTAATCGTCTTGTATTACCGGACGAGTGTTCAGTCTGCAAAACAAATCGCTACGGAAAAGACAGCAAACTTTGAAGACAAAACACCGCTTATTTCTTGTCAACTGGCACTAAGAAAATGGATTATTTGATAAAACATGAATGTTTTTGTCATCGTCAAAGATTTCTATAGTATCGATATTTGGGGGGATGCATAAATTACTCTTTCATTCCATTCAACCGCGAGTATACGCGTAGTATCGCTCGTACAGCATTCGTCAGGCAATACGATGACTAATAAGAGTAAAAATCGTCACTAGAAGACAGTCAGTGCTGTACAACTTTTACAGTCAAGTGCACACTAAAAGCAATAACATATAAATGAAGGGAAACTTACTTTGGGTGGTAATGTGAAGTGTTTATTCAGGACTACAGTTTAAGTTTCAATTTTAAAATAAACAAATAATGGGTTAAGGACGGATTTCTTGTATTGAATGTCTGAATAACCCGTCTTTCACGTGCTAATCACGGACGACATTAGAGTGTGGACCCTGGTAAAATTATTCAAATCTACAGTGTTTTGGTTTTGCTTTTGTGGTTAAATATGCATCAGACATCAAACCAAGTTGTCAGACAAATCAAAGTGTTACTACAAACCACAATCAATAATTCTAATCAAAATTGGGAGTATCCGTTTCAGTTCAAGAGATGTATGAAGAGTGTGTGCACCCCTGTTTTAAGAATTGATCTTGCAGTTTTCTTTTCCTCTTCATACTAATTTTAACAGAATTTTCATTATTTGAGAAAGGCATATCACTATGTGAGCATTAACTGTTCATACCCATTAACAAAATGATGTTGAGCTATATACTAGGCCTATGGTCCCTATGGCACACTTACTGTTTTCATAATTGTATTACACATGATGATTGCAATATGAATGTGGAAAATTAAAACTACGTCATAAGAGAAACAAAAATAATGACAACGGCATGTTGAATGCACTCTTTACACAAATTGATAACATTAACATGATACGAAAATAACAAACAAACAGCGCTCTCCTGTTCCCGAACACATTCTAACAGTTCAGATATCCTATACCCAGGGTGGATTTTTTTTTTTTCGTGAGGGGGGGGGGGGAGGGTTCCTATAATTTTGTTACAGCCCAGCCTCATTATAATTAAGGTTTAGCTTACAATTTTCCAGATATTCTTCTCTGCTTCAATAATCTTATGCATTCATAGCAACCTACATGTAATGAAAATTACACATTATTCCCATTATTTGACAGTATGGATTGCATCCAACATCCAAAACAGCAGCGGAGGAGGAGGAAATGCCCCCGCTGCAAGAAGTACGTACAACAACTGCCCCGGCATCTACGTGAGGTCCATTACATGGGGCACGAAGATGCCACCACTATGTCTCGCTGCCTTAGTCGTGAAGACGGGGTGGTCACCCTAAACCCAATTTACCAACTTGCCCATTTCCTTCCTGCGAAGCAGCAATGGTCGATTTAAATCGCCACCTGAAGAAAGTTCACAAAAGACACCCAATTGGTAAGTAATAACCAATGATTTGTGATTTGATACACCAGTTCAAAAGATTTTTTTTTTTTTTTTGGGGGGGGAGGTGTTATCTTTGCAATATAAAGACGACCTTCTTGGCAGCAATACCTATATTAAAACTTATAACATTTATAACGTGATATGTTTCCAAAGTGGCACAGAATAACACAGGTAACTATTACTGACTTTTGTATAGGCAAGTTCAATGACTCATAACTGGATTCATAACGTATTTCAGATACAAGAATAAATGTTTAAGTACCTTGTATTGAGTTGTGACAAGGTTGTACTACTCCATTACTGTATACAAAAATGTACATGAACAGACCTTTTACAATATGTCATTAATTTTTGGTTTCTTTTTACAGTGGCCAGGAAGATTGTGCACATGCGAAAGTATAAGGAAGAAATTCCAGAAGAAAAATCACAAGAAATCATATAACAAGAATTTCATGGTGGCTGTCATGAGCATGTTATAAACATATGTCGGATGAATGATGTCATGCATGAGCGTATTTTGTTGAAAACACAATACGCCGTGTGTACACATTGCAATGACACAGAAAAAACGTTTGATGTCATTATATTAATTGAACAAAGAAATTTGTATTCTTTTAAAGACTTTTTAATTTGCACGCTGTCGAAAGGGTACATTAAAGAAATAAGCTAAAAATAATTTTAATGTGAACATTAATGTAATTCTTTACCTCCCACCAAGTTCTAGAAAAGGAGACTGCATTTCATTAGAAATATTGATCGTCAAAATACAAGTTATTAAATCATGTTCTTTTTTATAGTTTAAGTGGAATAGCCGTTATTATTGCACATATTTCATGTTTTACACAGACAAGAGTTTTGTTGGGTGCAGACAACTTCATCAGATGAGATTTGTTGATTAGAATGCAATTTAAATTTGACACTGATGACCTACGAGGAGTTATATATCATTTTCGATTTTCATGAGATTAAATGGACCCCATTAATTGGGAAATAAATATAATTGCTCGCAATAGTTTGTAACAGTTAGTTGGATGAGCATGAAATCAACTGTAGTTATGTTGTAAGTTCCTTGCTACCTTTTGACACCCGACCTAATGTTCTCCTCACTTTTGCAAATCAAGAACACTGCCTTTAAACAACTTAATATCATGTATTGTAAAAGACACATTCAAACAGAGGTGGTCAACCATGATGCCACTTATCTGGGTCTATAAGTATCAACGGTGACCTCCACCAGTACCTGTTGGTGTTCCACAGGTGTTTATTCATGTATGGAGTGTCCAATAATGTGTAAGTCTGAGACTTTTCCTACAATTTGGAGAGAGAGCATATATATGTCAGGTATTTTTGTATGACAATATGATTACGAAAATATGACGCTATCCGTAAAGTTTTTTGTCTTAATTCAATTTACATAAAAGGACTGGAGGGATCTTTGTGAATGTATGTTCGCACGGTGCCCCAACACGAGGTGATCCCACCGGAAGTTCAAATGGCGACAGATGAGGATGAAGAAAGTGATCAGGACAATGAGACATCATACCAGGACAACAGCAGAGAGACCCACAAAATGGACCTGCAAAATGAAATCTTCCCTCTCACAGACAAATCTAGTAAGACAAGCACATCAATACACAAAAAACGGCATTTCAAGTTTTCATGAAAATTTGGTAGAAATGCAATTCCACGTAATGCAATTTATATATAAATATAAACTCTACACGTGCCATTAGGGTAAGTTCTTTTGTTCACTTATATTATACTTCTCTACTTTAGCACCATCTCAGTTTGCCCCAATGCTCGGTTTTTATTACGACGAAATAAACTGCATTATTGTGCTTTGCACTAGTTAGGCTTCCAGTAAAACATATACATATATATATATATATATATATATATAATTGTGTATTCTTATTTCTTTCTCTCTTTTATGTTATACTCCCTCTATATATATATATATATATATATGTATATGTAAAGTTTAGCACTTTGCAGAACAAGGTCTGACTGATTGAAATAAGTACAGCCAAGAAAAAAACAAAACAAAACCCAAAAACCCTGCAAGAATAGCAACCTCATCAGTTCTCATATGATTTTAAAATAAGTGATGTAATGCTCAATATAAACAGCACATACACTTTGTTTACCTTAGAAGATCTGTATCAATTTATCCAAACTATCTAAATTAACCACTGGGTGTGGGTGCAAAATGGCACATCAATTTTGTTAAGTTCTTACAAGATTATATTAATCTGTGTAATGCTCCAGAGAAGGATATTTTTTCCCGTTATTCCTCAGAACACTACATAGAGATATTCAAGAAATTCCTGTCTTCTCGACTGGGCTCCATGAAGAGCCATAAAAACACCCAACAACATGGAGCCCAAGTTACAAAGATACTGATGTCTGGACTCTGCAAGGGGGAGAGCGACAGCCTCCTGGACTATGAAAGGGCGTCGACGTTCTGGGTGGATTCTGAGAAGAGGTCGAAGGCTGAGGGCACTCTGGCAAGTTATTTATTTATTTATTTATATGTTTTGTTTTCACAGGTTGGCTTCGTCAGTGGGTTAAATACTGACATTGTTCTTGGAGGCCCTACATGAACACATACATACAAATACACACATAATAGCAATACAATACCAACATCAAGTTTGCAGTATCAAATCTGTATATAACTTAACATACTATATACTAATATATATTTGTCAGACAGAGAGGGAAGAGAGAGGGTTACGTAAGTCATCTCTCCATAAAGAAAGTACATGTGATTATACCTTTTCTAATACATAGCACACCTAATAACTTTGTAATTATTCATTTTCCATCAATAACATTCTTTTGTCTACTTGTTATCCCTATATTCAAATGTGGTGGGGGTTTCAGTAGCCTTACCATACCAGGTTGCATACTGGTAAAACCACAAATAGGATATGGGCCTTTGTAAGATGTCTCAGAAAGTAGCGTCCCTGAACTAGTTTTTCACATTTCTTAAAAATTGTGTTCGAGGCCTCACAGTCTAGAAACTGTGTTTAAGGGTAAGCAAGGGCATGGTCCCCATAGAAAACCAAGGTCCAATAAATCCTCCTGACAGCTTGCTGTAAGAGTGAGATAATCCGGTCACCTCTGATATCGGGGACAAACCCAGATTAAAACTGGATTACTACACACCTAATGTTCTAATATAGACTGCTTAAAGGTTGGATGGAGCCGTATGGACTGATGACCACACCGGAACGCATCTTTAATTGCGACGAGAAAATGATTGATTTGAAAGTCGACGCAGAAAGTGGTGATAATTGTGCGACAGCATCATGCACACTCCTCGACAGTGGCTGGAAGTCAACATGTTTCCATAATGTGTTGTGTTTCGGCTGCTGGGTTGGTAATGCCACCCAACATCATTTTCAAGGATGCTTTTCCCGGAGGGAACCACACTCGAGATGGGCCACACGGCTGTGCTTACTCAAAGTCGGAGACCGGCTTCATCGATGGTAAGCTCATGAGAGGTTGGTTCCAGAAAGTCTTCTTGACATACTGCCCACAAGACAGGAGTAGAAAAGACCCAGTCCTGCTCTTTCAAGATGGACACGCATCGCACCATGACCCACTCCTCGTTCTGAAGGCAATTGAAGAGCATGATCTTTCTGGAACTGCGGTACTACACACAACGCATGTGCCAACCTCTAGATGTCTTTGTGTATAAATCCCTCAAGAGTCACATCGGGCGTTTCATCAAACTTCATGGGTGATTCTGGATTCCGAAGAAGGAGTTTCCGAGGATCCTCAAGACGCAATTTGAGCAATTCATGACCCTTCCTATCATCAAGAGAGGATTCAAGAAGTGTGGGATCTACCTTTACAATCCCAATGCAATTGGGAACAACTTGTAAGATCACGACTGATTCCTTCAACAGATGTTGACATTGCTGCTCCTCCTGCGTACATGATGCAACCCAAGTGGCGGATGCCACAGTACCGGAAGAACGAGACGGTGAAGCCACAGCGCTGATGTGTCAGCAGAAGTACATCGAGAACAAGACCGTGAAAAACACGGCGCTCGCAGAGTTGTGGCAGCAGAAGTGCATCGAGATGCCATCGATCCCCGATGATGAATCGATTGAAGATGGCCCGTTACATGAAGCTATTGGACCTGCGGCAGGACAGGAGCCACACAGAAAGCACCGTCAAATGGTTATGGATAAACACCTCGTGAGGTTCGGTGAGGTGTCACCCGTGAAGTTACAGAGGCATTCTTCCCACAAGAAGAATTCATACCACCTGGCAGGAAATTACCTATTGAGGGAGAAGTACGACCAGAATCATAACAACACAAGATCAAGAATGACTACCTCGAACAAATGAGAAAGATTCGACCTGGCAAGGTGCCCGCGTTGCCGAGCCCTAGCTGGTAAGTCGTTTCCCTTGGATGAGAGGCCATAATAATGGTTGACCCCCAGCTATGCAAGAACGTACCTTCCCGACAAGAAAGTGAAAATAGACATTTTCAGATTATTTTTTTAAGTGAAAATTGTACACTGAAAAATTACCGTGGTAAATTCCGCCAAGACCGAAGTTGCGTAGAGATCAACACAACTGGTGTTAATCTAACCCGTTGCCTGGTTAATGGTGCACGTTACGCCGATGGGTGGTACGCCTGGCTAAAAAAAAATAATAAAAAATAAAAAAAATAAAAAAAAATCCTGGTAAAATTTACACGGAATATTTTACTAGCCATATCACCCATTGGCGTAACGTACACCATTTAGAAACTACCAGTCAACGGGGTAAAAGTAAAACCAGCTGTATTGATCTCCATGCAACTGCGGTCTTGGTAAAATTGACCACAGTTTTTATTCAATGTACGTTAGGTTTCCTATGTCCTATTTTTTTTTTTTTTGATAATCGTTTAGGCAGCAAACGGGTTTGATAGATTTTCTGGGATAAAGGTATGACTGATGTTTTATGTCACAAACACATAATGCTACACACAGTATGACTACATGGAAATATATCAGATGGCATATTCTTAATTGGTCTCGTCTTTTTCGTTTCTTTTTGTAGGTGATCCACCTTGCTACTGATATGGCCGATAAGCTCGGACGAAGATCAGCCGATGTGAAGGGCAAACTACTGTCCGACATTTGATGCAGCCTTTTCATGCGCAGGTGGCTGACTGGTGGCAAAATATTCATGATTTTCCTCATCTCCCATAGACATAATGACCAGACCAGACATCTTTGAAGAAAAAATGATCACTGGATTTTTTATTGTATGGAATAGAATGTATACCATTCAAAAGATAATGAAATAAACTTTCAGAAAACGCATGCCTTTTTGGAAAATATCCACGCAATGGGGAGATATGAATAAATCAATACAAAGATGTACCTGATTCTACTTGCATTTCCTGTGTAATAGCGAGTGTGTGAGTACACACACAATGCTAATGGCTGCGCGGAAGTTGTCATTATGCTTTCATGATCTTTAGAATTTGTTTCCAAGGCAACTTACATGCTCAGTGGGTACCTTAACGTTAGCGTACATTAGGCCTTAGAGGCTGCCTTAAAAGAGTGAAGATGAAATGAATTGCCTTAACTAAGTGGTCGAGTCATGGGTATGTTACGCTAATCAATGTGCTGCTCTCTCGATCGGGCTGAGTTCCCATGTTCCTTCGCACAGGGTCGACATTTATGAATTTTAAATATAAATGTGTTGATAGATGTGAGCTGATTAATTCACTGCTTCCGTTTGTGATTGTTTTTATTGTCTGCTTTGTTTTGTCTTTTCCTCGTTACAGGATAATAATGCCAAAATCGTGTATTGCCTTCGGCTGCCGGAACCGTTTCACAAAGGGAAATGGCATAATCTTTCACAAGTTCCTTGAAATAGATCTAGATACCTCACTGTCAGAATGTTGTACACAGTTCAAGTTGGCTGCCATTTTTTTTTTTTTATTTCAACCATGAGGCTGCTGAACATTAAGCATGATTTCTATTTAATTTCAGTCATGCTTACCTTCTGATCGCTACCAGTCCAGAGCATGGCACTTTTCCTTATTCACTCTCGGACCCAGAAATCACCTTCCACAGACTAGTAACAGAGTGGTAACAGAGGTATAAGTACGTAAATGTAAAACCCTGTTTTATAATATGGTAATTTCATTGGTCCTAATCTGTTGTGTATTAGTACATGTACACTAAACTTCTACACTTAATTTAAGATTTTGTGTGTCGTATTTTCTTAATTCATGCAAAATTAATATTTCAAAAAATCACAAAATTTAAAATTGCGTGAATTTTGATGGTGGATATCATAACATCACATCATTGATGTGCTGGTTAAAAATCAGATTGGTATTTCTTGACCTAAAAACTATCCAAATTTTAACTAGCAGGAAAAAGGAGTCTAAAACAAATTTCTTTATCTCTAGCAGGTAGATCTGCTACATTAAATTATTCCATAACTTTTCCTCTGAGGATTGTTTCCCCTGTTTTCTTCCTCTTAGATTCTACCTGTTCATATTTGTATTTTTTTATTTGTTACTTCTTGCTTTCTTCAGATTAGTTTTCTGTTATCAAATTTGAATATTTCAGTGATTTGAGAGAAAATTGTATTGCTAGTATTTCATTTACTTTTGCAGAAATTAAATTTCATGTTTGCTGTTGCAGGGCATAGAAGAAATATATCCTGTCTGGGAGCATTAACTCTGTTACTTAAAATTTTCAGTGAGATTTGTGACGGAAGTGTGCATTGCGAGTGTCTTAGCGCCAGAGGCGAAGTCCTGGCAGGGGTTTAAAGGGGTATAATATTGCCCACAGAAGCTCCTAGATTTTAGGCCTTTGAGAATAAGAAATCATCATTCTGAGGCTTATTATCTGTAGAATTTTGTAATTATTTTTTGAATTATTATTTTCAGATTTTTTTAGGAGACTTAATTTGTTTTCTGGGAACGACGTACCTGTGGATTTCTAGGCCCTGTTAAGTCGTTTATAAGCAATATTTCAAGTGTCCTTTTTGCTTCTCTTTCATACTATGCAGGAAGGCCTTGGTAAGCCATGGACCTTTGAAAACATTAAAAACAAGAATTATTGATGAGGTCCAAGGAGAGGTTATGTCTTCAGTTAGAGACCAGGTGTTTATGGACCTTGCAGACCATTTCTTTGAGCAGAACCTGGAAAGTGAAGACGATCACGGAAATCAACTTGTCAAGAATATTTCTGGACTTTTCATCAAAACTCTCCTGTATCACCATGGTCGGCTTTTCACCGACCGCTTTGTAAAGCACAACGAAGCCTCTTCACGACACTTGCTCACCAAGAAAGTGCTGTTTCTGGGTGAATAGGCTAATGTGGCGATGGCATAAAAAGCTGACTTGGGACTACCAACTTATTTAGTACCCAACCCAAAAAATCTTTATGAAGTTTCATTAAACCATGCATTCACGTAAACTTTCTTTTGCTGTTAACAACACTTTCTCGGTAAGCAAGTGTCGTGAAGAGGTTGTTTAACCCTAATATAACCGGGCTATTTATGATTTCTGGTCTAGTAAAAACGGGGGGGGGGGCATTATGGCCCCTTTCAGATCTTGACTGCAGATCACGGAATCGTTGCAAAAACTTGCATGCTCATAGAGCTTTATACTACAAGTTTGTATTGTTATGTCTTTGAAAAATATATATATTTTTTTCTATTTTTAAATGATTATGCATATTTATTCATAAAATCATTTTCTTTGTGTATAACTCACATAAGATAGCTCGCAGAATGTTAATCTATATGGTGCAAAGAATTTGTTGGGACATTTCTAACAATTATCTACCAAAAAAAAAAAGTGCCATAACAGAATTAACTTCTTATGTACTTTATCATTTCGTGAATTTCTTTGGTATTCGTTTGTTTTTTTACCTGTTATTTTTTTTTTCAATGAAATTTATTGAGGACGTTTTTGCAATCAGAAACAGCATAAAATTAGTTATTTTTAACCAGTAAAAGTTAAAATAATCACAAAGTTATGAATTGTGGTTGAAAACACAATTTGTATTGAAAGTGTACATGAAACCACGAATTTGAGCGATCTTTGGTGTGACATGCAAGTACAAAATGTTGCATGCATGTAACTTCAGAACCGCATGCCAGAGGTCACAAATATGGTCTTAAAAGATGTGGGAGACTTGAAAGTAAATAGTCAGTGAGTGACACGGTCAAAAACTTTCGTGCAGCGGAATGGTTGTATATTAGGGTTAAAAAGAAAACTGTATGGAAGCTATGGTGCATAGTTTTATCACGAATCAAGTTTTGGGTGCTGAATTTATCGTAACCAGGCTCCATGTCATTGATGCACTTCATCCACCCAAAGTGAAGTTTCTGGAATTAATATATTGGCATAAACTTGACACACAGAACATGTATACATATGGTATTAGCTGATTGCCCTGCGGGACACTCCAGTAATGTTGTCACTGATAGAGGGCCAAATACACAAACAGGCCGTCGGATTCGTCTATTGACTGCAGAAATCTTCCAGCAATCAGTGACAGATTTGCAAGTAGTGGAGGGTCAGCTTACAGCCTAAAAAATTGTTCGGTTGTCCAATGAATGCCATTTTCCAAAAATAGGGTCGGTCAGTTTTTTTTTTTTTTTTATTAATTGGTTTCTTTGACTTTGTGTACGTATTTTTAGAGGGTCCCATACCCTACAAGCTTTGCTTTTTAAGTGGGACCCTCCATTTCCATTCTAATCTTTGTATTAGGTATATACCTTAGAAACGAAATTCTGTTGTTACTCGTGACCACTTGTACGTTTTCTTTGAAATTGTTATAAATTTGTTCTGTAAATGTATTGTATATATTTTTTCTGTATATTCAATGGAAATGGAAATAAAATTGAATTTCATTTCATTTCATTTCATTTTTTAAGACCCGAGCTGTAAAATCTTCAGCTTTTCAATGTAACTGTGCCATGTTTTTAGTTGTGAAAAAGAACATCTGATTCAGGCCCTCCACATATGGTCAGTCGTTCGATGACAACCGAACAATTGTTTTTAGGCATGATGGCTGTCCCAAGTTGACTTTTTATGCCTCCACAACGACGTTGCCAGAGGCATTTGTTTTCAGGTTGTCTGTCCTTCCATTCCTTACCAGTTCTCGTTACTGCGATAACTTGAGAACAGCCGGTCAATTTTTTATGTAACTATGATCAAGTATGTACTATGAGGCACCAATGAACTGATTAGATTTTGGAATTGAAAGGTCAAAGGTCATAGGGCCTAAACAGGTCTGATTTGGGCTCGTTACCACAATGTATTAAGAGCAGCTGGTCGAATTTTGATGTAACTTCGGTGAGGTATGTATATGATTGCATTTTTGTATGTTCATTTTATTGTTATGCTAAGCAGGGCTCTGTTGCAAAGCAGTTTTTATAATTGAAGAGACTAATGTATACGCTGAATATTTCGCGATGGTTTTATTTTCGCGAATTTTGTGACTTAACGTACGCGAAAATTTTCCTTTCCTGACATTTCTGTGCACAGTGAATGCAAATGCAATACAATTGCGAAAATGAACTCTCGCGAATTCCCCATCTTGAAGCAAAATCGCAAAATATTATGTACGTGAAATATATGGCACATACAGTACCATGTGTAAAGAAAATGGTAATAATAATGAGGCACCAATAAACTGATTAGATTTTGGAATTGAAAGGTCAAGGTCAAAGATCAGGAAGCCTCATATATATCTGATTTGAGATTGTTACTGCTATAACTGGAAAATGGATTATCGGATTTTGATGTAACTTGGTTCAGTTAGACTATATAAAGTATGAGACACGGATGACCCAATTGGATTTTGGAGGTCAAAGGTCATGATAATACAAGAATGGTGCACTAGATTTTAATACAAATTTAGTCGAGTATGTAGTATCAGGCAGTTTCTATTTCTGTTACACTTCTGAACTTTCCCTTTAATATCTGAGGGACTTGGACTGATTTTGATTGTTTTGCATAAAGTTATTGTCATGTATGCCTAGATGAGTTAATTTCATATAATAATTGCATGATTTATTGTGATCTAGTCTACAAAAACTTCTACAAAATGTATTATTGCCCACTGGCATAGGAATTCTATAGTTTTACAGTGCAAAAAGTAAAGGTATTGATTGTACTGTACTAATGTTTGAATTTAAATGTTGACAAAAAAGGATAGCATCCATGATATGAAAGTACATTGAATATCATATCAAACAAGTACATTGTGTATGCTTCAGACTGTTCTAGCATTTTCTCATTCTGTCTGGAAGGCAGATTATCTCTGGAAGTGGTGCAATTTATGTGAAATACATTTTGTTTTGATATTACATTACGGCTGTGTGAAACCAGACTCGACATCGCACATAACACAACAAAAAGACAGGCAACACAGGTTTTCAAGTTGCACTTTTCTGATTGGATAACAGAGTGCGCAAAAACTTTTGACTTTTGAGCATGTCATTTCATGTTGAATGTTGTGTCATGTCTGCTGTGACATGGCCCTTAGAATCTAAGGGATGAAAATAAGAAGTAAAATGCATTGCATTGGTGTCATAATTGGATAGGGGGCGGACTGGGTCCCATAAAATTTAATCATAGTGTGTTATGTTCATTTCAAAACCCCCTCCCCCCCCAAAAAAAAAAAAATAATAATAATTCGGCTCATTACACTACTGATGCTCATACTGATTGCAGTAGGACATCATTAAAACCTTGATTTAAAGGAGTAAGATGTGTTTTTTTTTCCAGTGGGTTTAATGTTTTTTGTGATGTTTGGAGACGCAATGGAATACTTTCTGAAAGACTGATGAAAAATTTTTCTGATCGACCAAAACTCTGCTTGGGCTTTAAATAATTCTGTATTTTGTATTACAGATTTGTATGATGTATATATGTCGAATAATTTGAGAATTGTTATCCCATGACAAGATTAAATGCATAGAATATAATGCTAGTACATGTATTCATTTGTGTGATATGTTCAGGACTTTGTGTGAGAGAGACAGAGTGTTTATGTGTGTGAGTGTGTTTGTGTGTGCAGGCATATTTACTATGTCCCATTCAAATTATTGTATTCTAAATTAAGGTTGAGGTGGGGGCCTTCAGTAAGTGTGTGTGTGTGTGTGTTGGCCTACTTGTGTATGTTATGGATGTGTATGTGTGTGTGCAAGTACTGTCAATACAGGACTTGTAATGGCAGTGTCCCCAGGGCTGTAGGTATGGGGGACCTCCCCCCCCCCCCCCAAAAAAAGAAAATAAATAAATAAATAATAATAATAATAATAATAATAATAAAATAAAACAGATAAATAAATAAATAAATAAAATGTATGCCACCATGTGCCTCCCACCCCCACCCCCTGAAAAAAAAAATATGGGTGGTGCTGAATAAAAAATAATCACAGTAGCAGTTCAGGGTGCCCCCTACAAAATTGCGAGGCCCCCAGTGCCCCCTACTGGAAAAATCCTAGCTATGCCACTGATTCCCGCCCCCGGGGTTACAAATTATCTCAAGTCGCGTTCACCACTCGATAAATCAGAGCTAATTTGCTGCGTAGCTGCACTTGAATGTCTGCGATGAACAATCTACGGAAGCTTTAAAGTACCATTCGACTTGGAGACTTGGCGAGATAATTTATCTTGTCAAGTCAACATAATAGCTCTATCATGTCGACCTATCAACTTTATAAGTTGACATGGAGACAAAAATTATCATGTCAAGTCGATTTCTAAAGATTTAAATGTCGTCATGTCAACATAACATATCTTGCCAAG
The DNA here is from genome assembly GCF_964275005.1 of Diadema setosum. Taxonomy (NCBI): domain Eukaryota; kingdom Metazoa; phylum Echinodermata; class Echinoidea; order Diadematoida; family Diadematidae; genus Diadema; species Diadema setosum. The sequence continues at coordinate 7,813,948 of NC_092692.1, read as the reverse complement.
TCGACATCTAAAAGGTTACATGTCATCATGGTGAGATAAGGTATCTTGCCAGGTCAACATCGAAAAAAGTTACATGTCGTCATGGTGACATAACGTATCTTGCCAAGTCGACATCTAAAAAGTTACATGTCATCATGGTGCATAAGGTATCTTGCCAAGTCGACATCCGAAAAAGTTACATGTCGTCATTGTGAGATAAGGTATCTTGCCAAGTCAACATCGAAAAAAAGTTACATGTCGTCATGGTGACATAATATCTTGCCAAGTCGACATCTAAAAAGTTACATGTCATCATGGTGCATAAGGTATCTTGCCAAGTCGACATCTGAAAAAGTTACATGTCGTCATGCCTATATAATGTATATCTTGCCAAGTCGACATCTGAAAAGTTACATGTCATCATGGTGACATAAGTTATCTATCCAAGCTGATATCTAAAAAGTTACATGTCGTCAAGGTGACATAAGGTATCTTGCCAAGTCGACATCTAAAAAGTTGTCGTCATGGTGACATAAGGTATCTTGCCAAGTTGACTTATAGAAAATTACATGTCGTCATGGCGACATAACTTATCTCGCCAAGTCGACTTAAATGATTGTTTTTATTTTGTCAACACCATGCGCACACGTGGTCGAGATCTCATGAAGATGGTGACCTATTACAATACATGTACTAACAAAGTCTATTAACTTGTCAGCCGGCTTGTCAGTCTAACAAGTTAGTCTCTTTACCAACTTAGTCTTAGTAACAGCTAAATCATGGATTCCGAAAAGGAGGCCGAGGACAGCATGATTCCCATACTCTTCAAATATGGAATTCACGCGAAAAAAAAAAAGATGATGCCGAAAGGCATTGTTATACGGCAATAAAAAAATTTCTTACCCACAAACGGAGACAAAATCCATGATTTACGCCTACAGTGATGTGGAGATCAAGCTTAGCACCGAAACGTTGACTGTATACCGTTGAAAAAGCTCCTAACCATAAGTCAGACCACATGTACGGAATGATGAAAACGAATCTCACAAAGAAAGTCAACTTCGATATCTTCTGATGACATGCAACTTTTGATATGTCTACTTAGCAAGATATCAAGTACATGTCGTCATGACGACATGTAACTTTTTAGATGTCGACTTGGCAAGATACCTTATGTCACCATGACGACATGTAACTTTTTAGATATCAGCTTGGATCGTTTAGATAACTTATGTCGCCATGATGACATGTAACTTTTCAGATGTCGACTTGGCAAGATAAGTTATGTAGGCATGACGACATGTAACTTTTCCAGATGTCGACTTGGCAAGATACCTTATGCACCATGATGACATGTAACTTTTTAGATGTCGACTTGGCAAGATACATTATGTCACCATGACGACATGTAACTTTTTTTGATGTTGACTTGGCAAGATACCATGACGACGTAACTTTTTAGATGTCGACTTGACATAATTTTTGTCTCCATGTCAACTTATAAAGTTGATAAAATGACATGATAGAGCTATTATGTTGACTTGACAAGATAAATTATCTCGCCAAGTCTCCAAGTCGAATGGCACTTTAAAGCTTCCGTAACAATCAGCGCTCAGCGTATGAAAATTAATACACTACTGAGGAGATGATTACTTAGCTTTAATTTTCATTTAAAATAGCAATTATATTGCGTTACGCGTGGTTTTGAGAATGAGATTATCAAATTATCACCCAAATCGTTGATATCGTGTACGTCTTGCAAAGGAGCAAAACCGGCGTTGTCAACCCCGGTTGTCAACGCAACGGTACATTGCAAATACACAAGCATTTCGCACTGTACATGTACTAAAGTTTTGCCACTCTCAGTAATGACGGATCGTGCTCCAAAAAACAAAAAAAACAAAAAAACACCAATTTATTTTTCTTCACAGGAACAAAACAAAAAACAAAAAACACCAATTTTTTTTTTCTTCACAGGATTTGGGTGTCTCTGAAGAAAGAGTCAGTGATGCAATAAGGGTTGTTTCTGAGACCCTGCACGGTAGGGATATCGGGTGTCTGCCTTCTAGGGCTACCCTGGGTAGATCAGCAGGAGATATGAAATCTCTCAACCGTGAACAGGTAAGAGAGGGGGTTGAAGGTGAGGGCTCGTTAACAGTAAAATATGATGGGATTACAAAAGGACAACTTGGCCACCTAACGGAGGTTGAAATAGCTGCACCATCACGTAATCCAGCAGGTTGGAGGGACATCTAAGGAATATGTGGATTCGATCAAGTCATCATGTAGTGCCATTCGTGAAGACCTCATGCAGTCTGTTGAAAACACAATGACTGACAGATGTGCAACCAATGCTGCTGTGGATAAGATACTGGAAGAGTCAACATCAAAAATATCAACTCTTTCCGTTGCAGAATGCATCCCAAAGACACCTTTGCGAAGGAGGCCTGCGCTGCTCTCAAAAAACTTGGTGAGCATTAGGAAACAAACACGCCAATGCCATTTAATCGGAGGAATGAGTACAATGCCCAAGCACTTAAATACGCTCAGCATCCAAGTTGTTCCACGATAAGGGCTGTGGTGAGGGAACCACTCAGCGCTCTTTCTGCCATGACAAAGGCCTGCCATCCTCACTTCCACGATTTGTTGTTAACCGTTTTAATATTCAAATTCATGAATTTCTTCCGTCGAGATGTTTTCATTGCAACTGATTGACAAATTGCCCTACATCGACGTAAATAAGCACTGAATTGATCAGTGTTTTTTTTAGTAGTAGCCATGATAAAAAAAATCATGGGCGTACATACTCGAGCAGGATTCGAACCTACGACCTCCTGATCACCGGACAGGCGTCATCTCCACTAGACCACCGAGCTTTCGCCCGACAGCAAGTGTTGGTTCTAATCCTTATAGCATGCAGCGGGTACTGCTTTGTTATTCAAATTCATGAATTTCTTCCGTCGAGATGTTTTCATTGCAACTGATTGACAAATTGCCCTACATCGACGTAAATAAGCACTGAATTGATCAGTGTTTTTTTTAGTAGTAGCCATGATAAAAAATCATGGGCGTACATACTCGAGCAGGATTCGAACCTACGACCTCCTGATCACCGGACAGGCGTCATCTCCACTAGACCACCGAGCTTTCGCCCGACAGCAAGTGTTGGTTCTAATCCTTATAGCATGCAGCGGGTACTGCTTTGTTATTCAAATTCATGAATTTCTTCCGTCGAGATGTTTTCATTGCAACTGATTGACAAATTGCCCTACATCGACGTAAATAAGCACTGAATTGATCAGTGTTTTTTTTTAGTAGTAGCCATGATAAAAAATCATGGGCCTACATACTCGAGCAGGATTCGAACCTACGACCTCCTGATCACCGGACAGGCGTCATCTCCACTAGACCACCGAGCTTTCGCCCGACAGCAAGTGTTGGTTCTAATCCTTATATTGTTTTTCATAGTGCTAGCATTCTTTTTTTCATTGGTGGATGCACCGTTCAATATTTCAAGAAAGTCAAAAAACCTTCCAGTGATCTGCACAGGGCCTTCGTCAATGCCCGGAATTTGCAAAATCAATTGAAGACCTGAATATAAGAACGACCCAAGTCCAATTTTTGGCCAAATTCAGTTTGACGTGGGAAATTGTAGCTTATGCATGGACTCATCTTGTGTATAAATGATAAATCCTAATTACCCCCAGTCAGTCCGCAGCACCCGATAATTCGCTCGTATTTATTCAACTCGTATGCAAGCCCGCTTTAGGCTTGCATACGTAATGAGCTGCGTAAGGGGATTTTGTCCTTGGGCTTTCGGCAACAAAAATACACCTTATGTTCACAAATTTGGTATCAGATTCAAGGAAAATATGTAAACTATCGTCACATGTTACTCAAATTATTGTAAATGAAAAATATCATAGCGTAATTTGAGCTTGAAAAATGATGAAAAAAGTAATTCGTGCAGTACACATTCAAGACGTCAAAAAATACCAAATTCATCTTGCGTCTCAATGAAAATGCTTTATTTGGTAGTCCATCTCCTAATCTTTGTATCCATGTAAATATCTTGACAATTTGTTACTTAATCCGGTCAGGAACCAGTAAAATATACATCGATGTCAGTGCTGATCAGCTTGAAACCGTGCAATCTCAAGAGTAAGCTCTCTCATTGGACAGCGCCTGCACTCAGCGCTTGCATTACGTCATTACGCTGCTACAATAACGGTTTCAAGCTTATGCCACTTGCGGTTTCTTGGCACGCGTGTAGTTCAAGCGCTGAACGCACGCACTGTCCAATGAGAGAGCTCTTTCGCGCCACTGTACACTTTGTGCGGAGCATACTTCCGGCTTAGGAGTGAATTTTACAGACATTTCAAAACGGAAAAACTAGTATAAATCATGCTTGCGTCTCCTTGACTCCAATATATATCAAAGTCTGGAAAACAATTTACCGTGACTTGTAGCCATGACGAATGTATGTACAAGTCGCTACACTGTGAAAACCATAGCCCTATCAAAGTCTCGCAAAATCTCGCATGACGAGACACCTTTCGAACGCAAAGATTGTCAACGAGAGTGCTGAATAAATCTTGCCGGATCGGCTCATTAGCATACGTGCTGCGGACTGACTGCCCAGAAGTGCCTGAAATGAATGAGTTAAATCTTATATTAATGTGAGAATGAAGGACTTGGGTCATTCTTACATTCATGTTATAGCGCCCTCTCTCATCCTTCTCTCATCTCTATAGCAGAATATCATGTACATGTATATGAATCAAAGAACGACCCAAGTCCACCACAAAAAAATTGCCTCTCCACAATTAATGTAAATATTAATTGTCATATGTTCTAATTTGTATATATAATGTTGCCTTCCCATTACAGTTAAACATAACATTATTGGACAAATAAAAAAGATAATGAAGTTGTTTTTTTTTTTTTTTTTTTAGTTTACTCGAAATGGTCTTCCATGGACTTGGGTCGTTCTTATATTCATATACTCAATTACATCTGCGATGTCTAGGGATCATAGGCAAGATTGTTGCACGTCCTTGGCTAAATCTTGTCAATAAAAACATGAATATTCTTGAAATGAACTCCAGTATGCAACGGCAAAGCAGTGTCTACAAAAATGGGTAAAGGACCCTCAAGGAATACTTCAAGAAGAGAAGACCATCTTCGAAGATACCATTCATCCAATGTCGAAAGCTGTCTTTGGTGTTCCTCCGGAAGAGAAAGAACAAGTTCTTGCAATACTTCAAGTTCTCACCAGATCCATTTTAGATGTTATCAACAGGCAACTGTCCAGTCAACTTCCTGGAGGAGAATTCTGGGACCCCTCTCCAAAACTTCAAGAAGCGTCATCTTCATGCGTCACACACATTATCGATGAACGCAATTTTTGAATGGGAGATTCACAATTGCTCAAAGCCCCAATCATTTCAGTAGGTAAAGTAGAGTCAAGCCCCAATCATTTCAGTAGGTAAAGTAGAGTCAAAGGTAATTTTCAAAGCAAATAAAACCAAAAAAAATGGCTGGAGAGTAAAACTCAAAATGAGAAAAGAAAAATGATAGAGAGGGACATCACTGAGGGAGCAAAGGAAAGAGAACGAGACAACAGATAAAAACTTTGTTACCAAGAAAATCTGAAAAAGAGAGTATACGAGAAAAGCAACAAAAAATCTCAGAGAAAGAAGGTAAATAGCGGCACAGGATAGAAGGAATTATCGAAACTGTCACAGAACATGGCCTGTGGGAGATCAAGGAGGCTGCTTTTGGAGCACTTGAAGAAATGTCGAAAACAAACGCATGAAATGTTCTGCGTAAGCAGTATCAGTTCCGCACTCGAATCCTAGGATATGATTTGGGAAAGCATGCCATCTCAAAGGCGAACCAAGATGACATCACTCAAATACTCTTCCCAAACGAATCTGCCATAGACATTGAGGAGGCAAATACAGTAGGCCCTATACTCTCCGCATAATCGGGTAGGCTTGGGCAGAGCGTTTCTTACCCGATTAACAGTGTTTAACAAACGCGATATACACACACAACAGAAAGGTAACTCCCCTAAAATAATGTCACTTTTTTACAAAAAATCAAGCAAAATAATTTCGCAAAGGTATGTTCCACGATAAGGGCTGTGGTGAGTGAACCACTCTGTGCTCTTTCCGCCATGACAAAGGCCTGCCATCCTCACTTCCACGATTTGTGACCTAACATCCAAGACAATGGTCACTTTTCAAAAGTTACAAAAGTTACTTTGTGGGGTATGTGAAACATTCTACTTCTGGAGGATGTTTCAGTGATGTCGTTATTTTTTTTATATATTTCATTGTGCCACCCCTCCCTTAGGCCTATATATACGATATAACGATTTGCGAGTAAAATAAGGGCAAAAATGTGCAAAAAAAAATAAGCACAAGGAAAGTGAAAAAGTCGATCCCGACTAACACGATTAAGAAGCATGATAAGTTAAGATTTGCTGCGTTTTGATACGATCTAAGACAATATGATGCGATTCGTGTTAATCGTAGCAATTTTTTGAACCGTCCAAAAATTTTCTATTATGATTAACGCGATTGTCACGATTGCCCTTAAGATCTGATACGACTTGATACGATCTAATAAGATCACCACGATTGCTTCACAATTAAGACCACGATTTCAATCGTGGCGCAAATCGTGATAGTGGGAACCTCGCTTAAGAGAAAGAAGATGAAGAAAAACAAGAAAGGAAGAAGAAAAGAAAGACTGTTTGGGTCAGAGAGTGGTTGTTGCAAAGGACAGACATACTAGTAGGTCATGAAGAGCTTTTGCAACAATTACATGATGGAGATGTCAAGAGCTTCAAGAACTTTCTTAGAGTGGAACCTTGCCTGTTTCAGAAGCTTTTATATAGGAACCATATAATGGTTACTTGTTCGCTAGCAGTGGCGAATCGAATAAAAATGTTAGCGACAACGTATTACGACCGTTTGCGAATTCTTACGAGTGTTTCGCGAATGTTTGCAACTGTACCGTGTAAGCAAAAATATAAATTCGCAAGGAAATTTTGAACATGCATGCTCAAAATTTCTTTGCGACAAGAAAAACTGCTTGCGAAAATAAAAACTGTTTGCGAACTGTCTTGCAAGTGTTTACGAACCTTTTTAGAGTTTTGCAACCCTTTACGAACCCTGGCGAAATCCCAAATTCGCTACGTTCGCAAATGTTCACCGCTCAGTGAGATACCCACTAGCGCGCGCTATCGACTGTAGCTGGCGACATACCGATACTTGTAATATTACGTAACGACGTCTTTTAATAGTACTACTGTACGTACTGTACTGTAGTCGGCCGATAGTATAGGCTACGGCTTATTTACCGTCAAAACAACGACAAAAATGTGTTCTAGAAACATCTGTAACGGATTTTCAAGAAAGGTAAATATGGGTTTTAATGTTAAGGATGGTATTTTTGAAGAAAACTAATGGGAAGAGTTCCTTTTGTTCCTCCTCATGACATTATTCTTGGCTTGGTCAAGTGAGGCATATTCGATTTCTACGACTACGCGTATGCGCTTAGTCCCATGCGTACAATTGTATGGTTGGTCCTACTACTCCTCGACCGCCTAATTTTTATTTGCTTGATAAGAATATTTAACACTGAAATTCACGTCAAAACTTGACCTATGTGATTGAGAAAATCCAGCACTATCAAATGATGTTGTTCCCTTTTCAATTCGAAGTTTCAGTGCAATAATATCGCCGTCGAACTTGAGTGGCCTCTTATCAGCTCCCCACACCGCGGTGCCGCTCCTATTTTAGATCGACCGCTGTTAAATTGTATTGAAAATGCTCATAAACCCAGTTGTATTGAACACCGTGTTGTAACATTGTACGATGCTTTTTAGAAACTTCCATAGAAATTACATTGAGATTCGGTTAAGTATTCATTCTAAATTTTGTCCTTGATCATGTTGATTCATACCATTTATGAACAGTCAGTGAATTTTCGCGTTTTTCCACACATCCTCATCAACAGTCAAAGACAAAAGCAAATCCATTTTTATGTGCTCTGTAGCTGCGCGCAGTGCAGTGCGAACCGGTATGGCCTAACAAAGCGTTCTGTGTGCCAATACTACGCGGTCGGTTTAAAAAAGGGTGGTCGATATGTAGTGGAGCTACCATAATTATAAACTAGTAAAGTTTTATACCATTCAGTACGAGTACTAGACTAGTAGGACTAGATTCTAGTACAGTAGTTGATTCTTCTATTTCTGCTGGTTAGGCCTAGCCCTACAATGTTACACTCCTCAGGCCTCAGCGTTCGCATGCATGGTTTTCATACCCGTAAGTAAACTACACTGATGGGTCCCTGTACTCACGCGGCCTTTTCCGAGCTCCTGCATAAAAATCTGACAGAAGACTAGATAGGTCCTACAGTAACTTTATGTTATCCAGCTTCCTGTCGCTTGTGTTTTAATTTGATATTTCCGATATTAAACTTAGTGTAGGCTCATAAAGGGTTAGCCTATGCCTGTATCTTCTTCTTTTTTTTTTTTTTGATTGGAAGAGTTAGTCTAAACGATAGTACTGAAATCCGTTCTGAATCAAAAACATCCATTGACATGCACTGCAAAGACTAATGCAAGGTAACTGGGTAATTCCATACATTTGGGACCAATTTCTTGACATGTGTTTATGCCACATGTGAACCCCATATGTGCTTGATGATTTTTGGTGAAGATGCAAATACACGTAGTGGAGTTTATTTCTACGTGTTCCCTATTAGCATAGGATACAATACCATGCTTATAATCACCCTTCAGATGTTGTCCAGTAAACATGCCAGACATTGATAGAAACACCCAGAATAGTTCCCGCCCAAAAAAAATAATGATAATAATAAAAAATAAATAAATAAATAATAATACATGTAATAATAATAATAAGAAAGTGGTACGTTTAGAATCTTACAAAGTGACAACCAAATTAAATGCTGGAAATTATTGTCCTTATCATGTGTTTACACGGATATCCAGAAAGTCTTGATGAGCAGATGGTCTTCCTAAGAATGTGCAACTCTGCAAGATCACTCTGTTCCACTCCTCCTGCCGCCACTGACCACTTTAGCTCGTGATTGAGAAGAGCATGTACAACTGTGTGCAGAAAGGGCCTATTGACATGCACTGAAAAGACTTATGCAAGGTAACTGGGTAATTCTTTGCAGTTGGGACCGATTTCTTGACATTTTTGGTGTTCATGCCACATGTGAACCCTGTATATTTTTTACGGTTATTGGTGAAGATGTAAGAAGTGCAGTGTTGTTTCAAAATGATACTTAGCATAAGGAAACAATACCACGCTTAAAGTCACCTTTCAAATTATTCTACTCCAGTGTTTGTGTCTTTTTGTCGGGCCGAAAAGGCAGTGTTGGTTTCACCTGTGAAATGGACACATATTAAAGAAAATGGCACAAAATTGGTCTCAAATTCATGAAATGTCCAAACTACTTTAATTAACTTATTTGTACTTGGAACGGTTGTACAGTTAAACTCGCATAAGTCGATCTTCTCGGGACTGAGCAAAACACATCGACTTAGGCGATTTTCGACTTGTGCGTAAGTCGAAAAAAATCGACTTACAGTTACACCACACGTACATAATGTATGATGTACATGTATGTTGTCTACTCTGAAGCCGAGAGTTGGAGCGGTGCAGTGCCGCAGCACGGGTCGCCCGGCAGGGCCCCGGCTAACTTTGTATGGACAGTGCATTAGTATTGGCACAGGTCCGATTACTTTACACCCTTGTTAAACCTTGGGGAAGTGAATATGAACGACATTTGAGTAGTGATTGATTCCAGTTTACCATACCGTGGCTTGAAATGCGTGTAGAGGTGCAATTCTGATTTACCCGTGCCCGTAACTTTCCCCCTACTTTCCGCTTTGAAAACTCAGCAGCTTCATCCATACCACTCCACTGCACAGCGCTGCAAATGCCAAGCTACACTGCAAAGCTCAATACAATTGTACCATACTGTACATGTAAATGAACGCATGTGTACTGTACGAACGCCTTACTGCGAGTGGAGCAATACACAGCCCAGTCGCTGTACGTACGTACGTAGCGCGACAGCTGACAGGGCTGTACCAGCGGACCTCCAAACACGAAGAGAGTTCAACGATCGCATGCGGTGTGATCGCTTTGAATTTTGATACTTCAGATTTTTTTGTCACCTCAAACTCATCTGACAAACAAAATAATAATGAGTAATAAATAATGAATAATAAATGACAGTGATTTATTACACGATAAATTCTTATTCGACTTAGGCACAGTGAATTCAATGGTTTTTCCGTGAAAGTGTTCTTGGAATTTCATCGACTTAGGCGAGTATTCGACTTACAAAATTCGACTTGTGAGTGAATTAATACACGTAAGTCAATGGGGAAAAATCGGGACTTTTTAAAATCATCGACTTATGCGATTATTCGACATATGCGACGTCGACTTAGGCGAGTTTAACTGTAAGTGTAAATATATTTTCTCAGCTTGGCAAATGAACCTAACATTAATTGACCCCATTTTCTACCAGTAAGCAATAACTTCAGGTGAAAGCAAGATTGGCAAATATCAGCAAAACTAAATTTCATATTCATTATAAAGCTCTCTCATTGACCTTCTACACAAATTCTTAGATAATGTATATAAGATATATGCCAAACCTTGATAGAAAAGTCTAAAAGTTGATCCAAAAATGAAAAAAAAAAAATAAAATAAAATAAAAAAGATAATACAATCAAACAGATATTAAGATATATGTAAGAAAAAATAATAAAATGTTGGAAATTATTGGCTTTATTATGTGTTTACACAGATATCAAGCAAATCTTGATGAGCAGATCATCTTCCTTAGGATCCATGTGCAAGATCACTCTCTTACTCTCTTGCTGCTGCCACTGACCACTTAGTGAGAAGAGTGTGTACAACTGTGTGCAGTAAGGTTCTATTTGCACTTCAAAAGCTACTGCAAGGTAAATACTTATTTCCTATTTCATTTATCTGTAACAGTTACAAATGTGATTTTCTCTCCGCATGTTGTCAAGTTAACGTGGTTACTAATCACAACACTAACTTACACTAACATTTAATTCAAGGTGAAAGCAGGGTTAGCACATCTCCTCAAAATAAAATTTCCTAGTCATTATAAAGCTTTCTCTTTGACTTTACACAGAAATTCTTTGAAGCATTTCGGACATGTCGGATATGTCTACTAAAAATGCCAAACCTTGACAGAAGCACCCAGAAGTTTATCGAAAAATTCTTTTAAAAAATTCTAAAACAAAAACAAGTGCAAAAAAAAAGAATAATGATAAAAAGCAGTGCAATTTAGAATTTCAGATCTTATAAAATGACAACCAATTGTAATGCTGGAATTAATTGGCTTTATTGTGTCTTTACACAGATATTCAGCAAGTCTTGATGAGCAGATGGTTTTCCTAAGGATTCGAAAGATCACTCTCTTCCTCTCTTGCTGTCGCCACTGACCACTTTAGCTTGTGAGAAGAGTGTGTACAACTGTGTGCAGTTGGGCTTTATTTGCACTTCAAAGGCTACTGCAAGGTATAATTAGCTCCCATTGTATTTGTAAAGTTTAATATTGTAAATGTCTCTTTCCTCAGCAGAGCTTGTCATGTCTAGTTGGTTAATGACCAAAATACATTACATTACGTTTTAACTAAACTTGGTTTTAAATCTATTTAAAAAAAAAAGAAAAATATGAGCATATCATATGTTTAGAAGGAATGCCAAACCTTGATAGAAGCGGCTAAAAGTTTATTATAGAATGTAAAACGGGGGGGGGGGGGGGGATTAAGTTAATTTTATAAAGAAAGATATAATGAAATGATAAATATGATGCTGATAAATTAATGTCTTTATATGTTTACACAGATATCCAGCAAGTCTTGATGAGCAGATTGTCGTTCTAAGGATGTGCAAGATTTCTCTCTTCCTGGTGTCACTGACTACTTTGTGAGAAAAGTGTGTACAACTGTGTGCAGTCAAGGTTGTATTGGCACCGTCAAAGGCTATAGCAAGGTAAAAGAACTGCTTAATTTCTTTTTGTTGTTTGTAAAGGTTGCAACTATATGTATATGAATTTGACAGTGCTTCTAAATAGAAGTTGAGCTTTATGGATTAGGATGAAATGAATTTAGTTTAGACCTTTTATAAAGTAACATTTGGACCTGGTTGCATAAAAATTGTCCTTTTTATTTCTGTCTTAACTAAAACAGAATACAGTATGGCATCAGCCAATTAGCATGAAGGATTTCTGTTATTTAACGCAGATAGTAAGATGACGTACAGTTGGGTCATTCAGTGAGAATAAACTGGTGACTATGATTGGAAGATGACAAAGTGCATGTTGGTTGACTGAAATACCAGAAATGGGCTGAAACGTACCCTTACGGGCCTAAAAACAGCAAAATTTGAGAAATTCTATGTTTTCTAAAGTAAATTAGGGTTTTCTCACGTTTCAATCAGTTTCTTGATCTCAAAAATATATATTTGGACAATTAAATTATCTTTATACTTATTTGGCTACTGATTTTATGATCTTTTTGATATATTTCAACCAGCCCGCGACAGTAATTTTGGGCCCCACCCTGAAAATCATTTTTTTTTCTTTTTTTTTCTTTTTTTTGCTGACTTCATCTCATTTTTCGACCTACATTCTGTATCTTGTTATGAAAGGTGTCAAAATGCTCAGTAGGATAAGCTGCTTCAAATAAGCAGGGACCCCTAAGTACTTCCAAACATGACCCTTTTTACCCCTTGTATAGCCCATCACTGCTACAACTGCAAAGTAGTAAGTTCACTGTCTTAAGAAATAATGGTATAGCATACTTTTCTATAGATCTGTTTTGATATTAATACAAGGGTAGATAGGAAGACAATTTACATTGATGCATTTTTTATCTTGGAACTTCTAGATCAGTCATGAAACTATGGAAGTGCGCAGCAAGTGGATGCCAGCAGCAGAAGTTGCGACATGTGAATTCAACTGTATCGTTCTTCAGGTTCCCTAAACAAACTTCCAGGTATTTTTAAGGATCTAACCCATTTTCAATTTATTTTTTTTAGGAAAAAAAATTAATATGTTAAAGATACTCGGTAAGAGTGGAGAATGCAAAAGTGTCAAGTTGTGAGGTGAAATGATAAAACAATATAGAAGGTATGGCAGAAGCCTAAGCAAAAGCTTCGAAAAAATATTAAATGGAATAAATATGTATGAGAATAGTAAGAGAAGCCGACAGCATTACTGTAACATTTTGCTTTTTATGCCTCCGCCACGAAGTGGTGCCGGAGGCATTATGTTTTCGGGTTGTCCGTCCGTCCGTACGTACGTCCGTACGTACGTCCGTACGTCCGTACGTCCGTACGTCCGTCCGCTTTCGTTTACGCGATAACTTGAGTAATATTTACTGGAATTTTACCAAACTTGGTCCAAGTATGAAGTATGATGGGGCAACGATTTGATAAGATTTTGGGTGAAATCGGCTAGAGGTCAAAGGTCAAAGGTCAAGGTCAAATCATGAAATTGTATCCGTTTACGCGATAACTCAAGACTGTATGGAGCAAATTTCACCAAACTTTGTTGGAGGATGATGTATGATGGGACAATTACTTGATTAGTTTTTCAGTGAAATCGGACAGAGGTCAAAGGTCAAAGATCAAGGTCAAATCCTAAAATTTATTTGTTTATGTGATAACTCAAAACTGGATGAAGCAGCTTTCACCAAACTTGGTCCAAGGATGATGTATGATGGGACAATTAGTTGAGTAGATTCTAGTGACATTGACAAGAGGTCAAAGGTCAAAAGGTCAAGGTCAAATGCTAAAAATGTTGCTATTTCCCCCATATCTATGCAATGCCCGCAGTTATTTTCTTGAAACTTAGTGTAGACATGTACTACTGCATAAGGATTCTCCAGAGAGAGTTTCATGTCATAAGGTCAAAGGTCAAAAGGTCAAAGGTCAAAAGGTCAAAGGTTAGGTGAAAATGTTGCAATATCACTTTTCTCGCAAATGGTTCAATGTATCTTCATGGAACATGGTACATATGCATGTACTGACTGGCAGGGATTATCTAGGGAATTTAGGGGTCGTGGGTCAATAGTCAGGGGTTCAAAGGAAAGTGAACATTCAAGATATTTCTGACAAACCTGTTATTTCGATATTTTGCCAGTGAACATTCAAGATATTTCTGACAAACCTGTTATTTCGATATTTTGCCAGTTATGTGAAACTGTCATCACACAATGTCAAGACATTGTACTATACACCTATTGGGAGAATCATGCATTATGGCGGAGGCATCAGTCGCCGTAGCGACATTTCTAGTCTTTCATTTTCTTTGTTTATACTTTCATTCATGATCTGGGATAAATGCGCGTTGGATTAGGTAGAAATTTATGCACTACAGATAATTCTCCATGCATTTATAAACAAAACTACACACAATTCTTTCACTTATAGTTTTGCACAAGCCGGAACTCTTTCACAGTACCTTTAAACACAAATCATTCGAAAATGAAATGATCCTTTCCTTTTTCTTTATCAGAATTCCTGTTTAAAAACAGTTATTTGTATTCACTTTTTATCTACGCTCTAAATACATCCATTCTTGTGAAACTTTCAAGATTTTATTTTTCATCTTGAAGGTGCATGGAGTGGGCAGAAAACATTGGTCGTCCAGACTTACAAGACATAGATACAGAGTACCTGCATGAGAAATACAGGGTTTGTGAGCAACACTTTGCGGTATCTGATTTTACCAACCCAAAATTGAGGAACAGACTAACAAGACGAGCCTCTCCGATAGTGCCAACTTCATCTGATTATTTAATTGGTAAGTTTGGAAGGTGATATACAGATATGTCAGTATGATTAGTCTAAGTGGTTTGCCTGTGATTAGATCATTGTGCAAATTAATTGTCTCTCTTGAAGGCATTGGTTAAAATTGTGTTCAGTTTTTGATAAAAATTCAGCTGCATGTCCTTGTATGCTAACATAATATTTGATGGGATATAAAAATGGAGGAATTATTGTCTTAAAGGGGAAGTTCAGTCATGGGGTAGAGGGCGTTATCCAGCATGAAAATTGATTTGCAATTTTAAATGAAAAAAATATCAGAAATTAACCTTTTTATTCATCTTTGGATGTTTTTAACGTTTGTAATGATAGAATTGATGTAAAAACAGCGAAATATTTAAAAAAAAAGACTTTGAATTCTGTGATTGGGCGTCATACTTTATGAATCATGAAATAACTGTTAAATACACGTTTTGAAGGAAGTATCCTTTCCATGATGCCTACAATAATATGCAAGTCTTGTGTCCCTGCTATAAAAGCAGTGTTGCAATGACAGATGTAGATTTTCCATGAATTGATTATGAAATTATCGATTAAACACTTCTTTCATCATTTTTTACTATTTTGCTATTTATCAAAACATTTTTGTCAAATAGGTTTTAGATTTCCTTTATTGTGTTTTATTTCGAATATACATAGTTACCTACTGGTTTGAAAATGATCTTAAATTTGGTTCCACTACTGAATTATCCCTTTAAGCGATAATAAAATGCAATTTTCATAAATATCTTTATAGTGAATGTGTGACTTTCATTATTTTAGCATTCTTTTCTTTTCCCCATCCATCTGAACATAATTAGACAGGCCAGTCCACTCAGTTTCAGAATTTTTTCATATCGGTTAAGCTCTCCTGAGCCAAAGTTTCCAAGTGAGCTATTGAGACCGCTTTTTACATTTGTATCTTCTCCAGACCCGAAAGCAGTGCAATCAAGATATGTGGAATGTAGACACCTTTTATATATGAAGAATTTAGTTTGTTCATGGCAATTGGCCTATAACACTTGAACCTTACATCTTGATTTTTACTTGTTTCATAAAAATAAGATGAAATGAATCCACTAGCATGTAAACCTTGAAATTGTCAATGAAAGTCCACTAATTCTTGTTTTACAAATTGAATTTCCTACCCTTAGCAATAGTCCCGTCTGGCTATATGCAGACATTGGTCGAGCATTCCTATTTAATACAGTGGAACCTTGTAACAAGTGCGGAAATAACAAAATCCTGTTATAACAAAGTAATTTTATTGTTCCCTGCTATTAATAAACCTCTATTTTTTTTACCCTTATATAACAAGAAACCTCTTATAACAAAGTAATTTTCATGGTCTCAAGGACCTTGTTATAACAAGGTTCCACTGTAATTCATTAAATTGTGTGCTTTATATTCTAGATCAGAATTGTCCCTGAATAAGTGATATTCTTCATCAAATGTTCATCAGTTATGCATACAAAAATTACTTATAATACTACCTCTGGTTTAGGAGATGTGTGAGGTTCCCCCTATTTGACCCTATTTTGACTGTACATGCACACATGAACTTTATCTCACAAATGAGGCAAACAAAGAAAACTGCATTCTAGTTCAAGGCTGTGTTGCCTGAATACACTGTTCTTAGGTCTGAATTTAATCCAATATGCTTTTTTCTTTTTTATAGAAATGAAAATTTAAAGGGAGAGAAAGTAATGATTTTTACGTGAAGACGACAAAGAAAGTAGGGTGAAATGATTCATAAAACAGACATGCTTCATCGGCATTTTGCTTCATTGAGGATTTTTTTTTTTCAATTGGAAATGAATTGTCAAAAAAATGTTTCAAATACAACACGCATTTCTTCCAGAATAATCTTTAAAGATTTCTATAATTCCGTTAACTAATGTTTTCATCTTTCATATACACGTATTACATTAAAAGATTTGATATGCATCAGTATTTTCATATGATTGTTACTGAGTGTAGTACTGTATACTCTTACGGCAATAAAAAAAAAAAAAGACTTAAAAGAATTTATTCACTTATTTCTTACAGATCATAACTATGCCCAAAAAACACCTAATAGCTACTTCTCTGAAGAGCCGAAAGTGCGTTCCTGTGAAGAGGGTGTCACATTCTGCAATGAACCTAATTCAGCTGGTGACACAGATGATGAAGTTATGCATTCATCTGAAGCTGGTGACACGTTGTGTAACATCCACAAACCTAATTCACGTGGTGACTCATGTGATGAAGTTCTGCCTTTATCAGCAGCTGATGTCACGTCCTGTAACATCCATGAACCTCATTCGCGTGGTGACTCAGTTGATGAGGTTATCATGGGTTCTGGAGAAAAAAGTTCTGAGCATGATCAAAGTGACTGCAATAGCTCATCTGATATGAAAAACTTTGAAGAAAATGTAAAAAGAGAAGTTGACAAAAAATGTAGAAAAATAAGGATGTGGGCATCGCGTCAAGTAAGAAATGCCAATAAGAAATTGAAACGAAGGGATCTCAAGATAAAAGTTCTCAATAAGAAGCTAGAAGATCTTACAAAAAAGAAAGAACCATCCACAATGAAAGACATCATACATTTGGCTAGCAAATTCATGAATGACAGAGTATTGTCTCTGTTTTCCACACAGCTACAGTTAGGTTGCCATCCAAGGCATGCTAGATATGGACGTGTCAAGGTAAATCATTTGCAATAGCCCTCGCAGGTCCGAAGGTATACAAGTTCATGAGAAAAGTGCTTGCTCTCCCATCCAAACGATCCATCCAGACTTGGTTACATAAGATATGTTTTCAGCCAGGGTTTTCCTCTCTGTGATTGAAGCACTTCAGAAGAAGGTTCAATCAATGTCAGAGAGAGATAGATATTGCTCTGTAGTCTTTGATGAAATGAGTGTGAAGACATGCTTGAATTACGATAAATCCAGGGATGAAGTCATAGAAACCGAGGATTTTGACTCTCAAGGGAAGTCTAGCAGACCTGCGAAGCAAGCTCTCATGTTTATGGTGAGAGGCTTACCTACTCAGTGGAAACAACCATTGGGTTATTTTTTATGTCTGCTGAGAATCTGCAAAGGCTCCAGGTGGAATGTTTAGATCATTTGACAAAAATAGGCCTTCACCCTGTAGCATTGGTTTGTGAACAGGGGGTTAACATGCTTTGTTTTCCAATTTTGGAGTGACAGACATGAGGCCATTCTTCCTGTAGAACTGTAGAGAAGTATTTTGTCTCTGTAATATCCCTCACCTCTTAAAAAGTACCAGAAATAACCTAGAAAAATACAATATTATGTATGGTGCTGAGAAGAAAGCTGACTGGAACCACATTGTATCATTTCATAGTGCAGATAGCAGACAGTCAGACTTGCCCCAAAGTCAACATACAAGCATTTCTCTCTGATTTCAACCAAAATTGCCAAGGATCATCTTTATGGGAAGGACCAACAGTTCTTTGTATGTTCGAGGGGGGGGGGGGGATGCTCCTCCTAGCAAAAGGGAGAAGGGTCTTTAATTTACATGGAATTTGCATGAAGTGTATTGACTGCGATACTCGGGCGAGTGGCTAGCCCCCTGGAGCTCTTGTTTTTCTCAAAATGCGTAAAAGGAATGTTGATCACAGGAGAAATTAACTTCTCCCCCAACCCAGGCAAGAGGGAGAATTGGGCCTGTATAGTCAAACTGTGTTAAACATGTAATGATTCGGATTTATATTCAGGTGGGTGAATATACCCCTCTGGGGGCATTTGTTTGAGGTATACCAGCACATTTGTGATACTTCATGTTTCCATAGCTAGGACATACTTCATGCATTTCTGTATTTTATTAGCTTCTCCCCCACCCCCAGCAAGAGAGAGAATGGGGCATTTATGTATGTGTAGTCAAACTTGTGTTCAGTGTGGTAATGATTCAGATATTCAGGTTGGTGAATATACCCCTCAGGGGCTCTTGTTTGAGGTATACAGTGCACTCCCGTTATAACGAACACGGTTATAACAAAATCTGGTTACAACGAAGTAAAAATTCAAGCCCCAACATTATCCACTCTATGTATTCTTATTGTTTATTTGTTCGGTTATAACGAAATTTCAAAATACGGAAGGAATGGTCCCGAGGACTTCGTTGTAATGGGAGTCCACTGTACCAGCACAGTTGTGATACTTCTGTTTCCATAGCTAAAATGTACAGCATGATATGCATGGTTATACTGTATCTTATTGAGCTTGGTTTTTTTTTTTTTGAAAAGCACAAAAATTTTATGTAGAATTCTAATTTCTCTCAGACTTCCTGAGGAATTATGTTGATATAATAAAGACACTTTCTACACTGCAGTAACATCAAACGTGTGTGTATGTGTGCAATAATACACTAACATGTTATTTGTGAATATACATGTATTGCCTTGATTTAATTCAAGTGCTTGTGCATAAAGTAATGATATTAATGAGAACTTTTTAAAGGTAATGGGGAAGAGTGAAGGAGGACAGAATCAAAAAGTCGAGTAAATGAAGTTAAATGGTAATAGATATGTCAGAAGGTATCACATTAAATATCGCGAAAGGTTTTGGGAAAATTTCAAAGGGAAAAAAATATATGTTGTATGGTAATAGTGTAACATATAGGGTTTCATATCCTCCAATTAGAAAGGATGAAGGCTGTAACTGTAGATGTTCCTTGTTGATGACACATGACCAATAAAACTCTGAGTCAGCAATTGTCACTTCCTGACGAAAAAAAAAAAGCGTATAAAACAAAAAGAGAAACATTGAAGACGTCTTGAACCACAAATGGTTTTGTTACTCTGTGGAGTTTTTTCCCCTATCATTAATTCTGTAATAACTCTACTATTACTTGATGGACTCTCAAAGATGGTCACATTTTAAAGCTAAAGGTTATTTTACAAATAAAAAGGGAAGACATGGCATGTGGGGGTAGTATAGGTCTGTATCAAAAGGAAGCTACAGATCACATCACATCACATCTCTAGCCCAAGTGATGTTATTTTTCGTTTTGATATCTAGCTTAATTTAAGACAAAGTCATGTTGCAAATAGATGTCACTCTGCCAATTAATGAAGTCATATCTCTCAGGTCTTAATAAAAAAATGTTGGGCAATGGTGATAACTTTAAAGTTAAATATTACACTACAGTATTCACATTTTGGGTCTCCATACTGATACTTGCATTGGTTATTTGACTTAAAATCAACTTTGGTGTTAACAGAGCTTTCTGTTCGTTCAGGGTTTTGGATTCATATGAGATACAATGTATCTCATGCCATTTTATTGATCTTGATTTGCCAATGCTGTGACGTCACATATTATCAACTAAAAGTCTGGGACGATCCTTTACAGAGAAGAAAGAGAAGAATTTATATTTCCTCTGAGGGAGACCGATTTAAAGGTATTAGCCCACATTTGTAAACCTGCAGCAATTGGTCTCATAGTTAGCATGGAGTTTGGGTATGATTGCAGTAACACCTGTGCAAAATTTCATTCCAATTAGTCCATTACTTTCATAAAAATAAATGAAAATGCACCGTAATCTGTATGCATGCGTATAACGCTCGCTAGCTCCGGTCCACGTACGTGTTACATGTACAATGTACGTAGCTATAGCCCGCGCTCGTAATTCGATTTTGGGTCGGGTTGACCCGGTTTGAAAATTGATTTTAAAACGATGATTTTCTCTCTTTTATCGAATGGTATAGACAAAGAGCGACAGGTGAGGTATGTTACTGTTATAACTTGTACTTGAAGTCATATTGGACCTGTTTTATGCAGTTTTGATTTTCGTGGGTTTGCAAATGTGGGCTAGTACCTTTAAACACTAGAAAACAATTTGAATTTAAGAAAATTTCACACTTGTTATCAGGAAAATATGCATTCAATGTACATGGTGTCATCATAAGGATAAAAATGTACATAGTTATAGTGATTTAACCACCACATCTCCATTAGATGATTTTTCCCCTTCCACAATAGCATGATCGAGTTCTAAAACTGGGTATAGATAATACAAAGAAAAACCTTTTGAATAATGAACTTTCAGAAAATTTTAAGAATTGAAACTTACAGCTTTCCAGTCAATCAATGAGCTCAAAGCCTGGTCAGGAATTCATGTCTCTCATAGGGTTGCACAGTCCTCTTGTCCACTGAGTAGAAGAGTGCATCACATTCAGAGCCAGTCCCTGCTGATAACAAAATAAAGCAGATTACAAAGTGTAACTAAAGAAGTCTGTAGTTCTTTTCTCAAATTTGTCTGTCATTACTCAACCTAGGGGGAAAAGGAAGTGTCTCCAACATGCATTTGTACATTGTACTTTCATACCCATGTAGAGATATTTTTATTTCCACTGTAATACCAAACTGCATGAAAATAGCAGGAAATACTACCAGCTTTTTTTCCCAATCACTCACATAAGTTGGAACCAACTTGGTAAAGGAAATTTTTGATATTGACATTGACTTGAAATATGGTTACTGTAAACACCTTGCTCTTCACAGCATACGCTGCGGTGCTGTCTACGCTATCTTACATGAAATAACTTACACATGGAGGGATGCATAATTTATATAGAGATTGAAAATAGGCTATAACTTTGGTGCAGTCTGGTACAATAATGTTGTAACCCTCCACCCCCACCCCCCCCCCTCAAAAAAAAAAAAAAAATGCACAACAGTTCAACCTCTCGTGTCGAAATATGACCACATGTAAAAGCATGCAATTAGGTCTTTACACATACCTGGTTGTCAAATTTACTAGTGTTATACATGTAGTTGAATTATGGATGGCTTTTTACTACTTAACAGTAGAACTAGTGGAACTTGAGATAGTGTCCGTACTATAGGGTCAAGTAAACAACCACGGATACCGAGTACTTTATACTAGTCTATAGCACCGAAGACAAAATCAGATAAAGATATAGAGGTCTAGGCCTATACACACTGTAGTCTGTAATGGAATCAGCATGCTACGTTGCCATACTGTAAATGTACTAGTAGTTCTCGACTAATGTAGATATAGATTCTACTGACGTTACTAGGCCATTAAGTACGGAAGCTACTACACTGAAACTCGTTAGACTGCACTTGAATTGAACAGTACAGAGTCTCCAGGTCTAGACAAGAGACTCACTTGTGATTGTGATGGAGAGTAGACAGAAAAAGTCTGTCTGTCCGGAGGCAGCTCAAATTGGAATTTTAAATAGATAGACATCCTACGCAACCGCCTAGTGGCATCTGCGAAATTGCTGACATTTTAGTATTTTTACACATTATTCGAAGCTCACTTAATCGAAATCTTATCAGTGTCCTGTCAGTGACAAGTTCTATCTAATCTACAAATGAAGAGCTTGCAACCAAAACTTAAAAGGTGCCAAATCCATTTCACCATTGGAAAATGATGGATTTAGTGCCTTTTGGAAGCAAGCTCTTCAAATGTATTCTACAACTAGGTCTAGGGCTAACCCCGGGACGCTCCGTGTCACAGTTACACACTGTGGGAGCGTCCTGAGTCAATAGAGTGCTATATCGGTAAGCTTGAAAAACATACACAGTCTGTCACAGATTTTCGCGCCTCCGCAAGTTTCGAATTTCACTAGAAAAAAACTTACTTTTATAGTATACATAAGATTCTTATCTAATTCCTACCATACGTTCACCTTGTTCTTGTTCACACTGGTCCAATGATCTTGAAAAAAACGTTTTTTTTACAGGTCCATCTCCTAGCTCCCCATCCCATTCACCATTTTCGAAATCAGTATGCAGTACACTGCGCACGTAAATATTCATGTGCTGGGCGGAGTCGCAATGCTTTTAGCCTTCTGACAAGGCCTGCGCGCGCGTACCCATCCAGAAAGCAACGCAATATACAGCGAGAGGGTTTGCCACAACAGTATGATACGGCCTTGCCATAAAGCTACAGCTGTACAGATGAATTGACGGCCAGCGCATGCGCACAAGTTTCAAATCCATTGACTGTATAAGATGTCGTTCTCCCAAGTTCCTTTCGACCGAGTCGTATTTAACTGATCAATTCGAGCAGAAATGGAATATTTGCAGGACCAAAAGTTGAACGCAGTCAGTCTTCAACATTATAACTTCACCTGTAAGTCTTCATATTACAGAATTTTAGCCATTTCATATTGATATTCAGGCGCTATACTTCGCCTGTCATGATCATATCTGCTACAATGCGCAGCCCCAACACTGCGTGTTGGGGCTGGTCGCAGTTAGTCTAGGGCCTACAGTGGTACTGGTAGGCATAAATCTGCGAGCACGAAGCAAGGACGTAGTCGTACTCGTAGCTAGATGTGGATTACCGTATCTACTGAAGGCCTACTGTTTAACTACTAGTCTAGAACTACTAACTAGTTAGTACTAGATGTAGGGTCCGTCTATTTGTTAGTCAATAGTAGTAACGTTAGTAGGATCTAGTACTATCAGTAGTAGATGTAGGCCTAGACCGATCTACGTGTGCGTAATTATACACACATGATGGGACTAAGCAAAACATGATTGTTGCGATCCCCTATATATCGAATGTCGAGCAAAGTATAGGAAACGTTGGGCACTGCTTCCTTATGACTGCCGCTAGTGCCAGAACAGACTTGGAATGGCATTAGTCATGGAAATAACAATTAACCTGTTATTCTAAGATGACATTTTTGCACTGAAAATAACATTTGACCACGAAATATTAATTTCAATGTTTCCTTACCGTAGGCCTACCTTCTGTTTGGTTGTCGCTGCCATTTTTCGCTCGTTCAGCGCCGCCGGCATATATACGGCACTCACTCTGATCACAGCCGACCTAGCGCCGCACCTCAGATCTCGAACTCGTGGTTTTATTCCCCCAAGTAAAGATCAAGTTAATGAAACGGGTCACAAAAGAGTCCATTTCATATTTGCTTGCAATTTTCGAAATAGTCTACAAAGAAACTTACCTAGCTGACGCTATTTGTCGGGATGATGAGTTGTTTCAGAGTATTTTGAGATTAAAAAATGGATCCAGGTTAACTCGGTCTCAAGAAAAGGTCAACTCGGCTGATCCCCACGTGGGGAAAATCTCTTTGATCCGGCCGCCCCTCAGCT
This sequence comes from Diadema setosum, assembly GCF_964275005.1. Lineage (NCBI taxonomy): Eukaryota > Metazoa > Echinodermata > Echinoidea > Diadematoida > Diadematidae > Diadema > Diadema setosum. Next base: position 7,789,962 of record NC_092692.1, on the reverse strand, counting down.
CTACCAGCATGTTGTCATGTGATATACTTTTGACCAATCAGTGATAAGAATCTCGCGGCACTGCACCAGTGCACTGCACTTACTATTGAGTATACGTTGGTGCCAGCCAACTGGCATGCGCCCTGCGCCTGCGATCTCGCGTGAGCTGGAACTGGAAGTTTTCAGTCTCTGCCAACTTCAGCAAAGTCCTTGGTTTTGATTGGCTGAGATGCTCTGGTCACTGACTGTCACTATGGTGGTTGTCGGAGACTTACAACTTGTCAGCGCTGACAAATTTCATGAAACGGTACCCTGATCGCAGTAGCTCGCGGCAGCAAAGCTGAGGCCACGGGGTACTGGGATGTCGTCGCAAGGTTTTGGACGTATAGATTGCTCCAAAATTGTTGGGACATCCGGACTCGGTCGCGCCAACTCGCTATCATGCAGCTCGCCATGGGCTACATCGCACGCCGGCGCAAGACCGCACACGTTCAGGCCTAGTTAACCTCCGCCATCCTATGGGTATAAACTCAGAGAATTCGTGGGAACGTTGATTTTAGAGACGCATTCCAATCTATTTATAGGCCTAAGTTAGTCTGATAAGAAGGTTTGAAATCTTTCAAGTATAAACACTGAAAATTTGATCAAAATAGGAAAACAATTAGGGAAGTTATGACATTTTAAAGTTTCACTAATTTTTGCAAAACTGTTCTCGTATGGTACAGAACTTTGATATGATAATTCAAATGAACGAGTTGATGATGCTATTCCCTCTCAATTTTTCATTGTCGTTAAGTGAACAACAAAAAAAAAATGAAGAAAATTCAATGTTTTAATTATGAAATTGTAGAACATGATGTTATTGTCATAGTTGAATAACTTGAATAATGATCAGTTTAAAGGGTTTGAGACCCAAAACAAACCTGCGTTTGAATTAAAAACTTGAAATTTGAAAATTTAGGCCTGTGTAGGTACAACCTATAAATGGCAAATTGTGAGGGAATGACATCATTACTTCACTTTTTGCTTATTGCTATTGAATGCTCGCAAACTTTTTCCTGAAATATTAGCGAAACATCAAATTGTCAATTTTTTTAATTTTTCATCCAGTTCTGAACAAGTTTTCATCGTTTTTGCAAGAAATCTTTATTCCTTCTTTTCCAGTGGCGGATCCAGAGGGGGGCGCAACCGGCGCACGCCCCCCTTTCGTTAAAAACAAAAGAAATAAAAAGAAAAAATGAAATGAAACCCGGAAGTGGCACCAGAAATATTAGTCACGCCCCCCCCCCCCCCCCCCCTTTACAGAATTCCTGGATCCGCCCCTGTTTTCAGTCAACTTTCAACTGCAATAATTCCCCGTTAAGCCACATATTATAAACTGCGTTCTAACTCAGTCATGCATGACTATAATGAACATTAAGTTGTGCATCAAATGGAAGAAGAGAAGCGTATCTTTCCATTCATGTACAACTCATAAAGCAAATTTATTATCGTGACACCACAAAGTTGCATTGAAATCCGGTTTCTCTTTTTTTATATACCTCCGCCACGAAGTGGTGCCAGAGGCATTATGTTTTCGGGTTGTCCTTCCGTCCGTCCGTAATGAATTTTGTGGACAGCGTAACTAAAAAACCTGTTGAGGTATCCTAATGAAACTTGGCATGTATGTGTATTAGGGGATGAAGTTGTAGCTATCAACTTTTGGGTGCACATGCTCAAGGTCAAAGGTCAAAAGGTCAAGGTCAAATACGTAAAATATCTCTATTTCCACCATCAAATCTATGCAATTCCTGAAGATATTTTCTTGAAACTTAGTGTAGGCCTATACATGTATTACCCAATTAAGATTTTCTGGTGAAAGTTTGCGGTCATGAGGACAAAGGTCAAAAGGTTAAGTAAAAATATTAGAACTTCACTTTTTCTCCATCACTTGGAAATTGTTTATGGTATCTTCATGGAACATACATGTACATGTACTGACTGGCAGTGATTATCTAGTGAATTTAGGGTTCATGGGGTCAAAGGTCAAGGGCAACACTTCAAAACTTTACTATTTCTCTCATGTTTATGCAAGGCCAGCAGGATTTTTTTAACACTTGGTGTATGCATGTATAACCTACTAGAGATTCTATGGAAAGTTTTATTTTTTCCTTTTCTTTTTGCCTCAAAGGTCAAAAGGTCAAAGATCAAGTGTGAGTGCTGAACTAACTTTTTCCTCCATATCTCGGAAGTGGCTCAAGTTATCTTGACTCTTTCTGCATATTTATGCGTGTTCTGCCTGACAGCTAGTGATTATCCTATGAATTTTAGGGTCAAAAGGCCAGATGAAAATGTTAACAATGTACTTTTCAATACAGAAATTGCACTCTTTCTCCATACCTTGAAAATTACTCAATGCATAAACTTATGAATGGGTCAAAGTCAAGTTAAAGTCATTAAATCCCCAAGTACATGTTCTCCTATTCATCCAATTAAACCTAGGTCAAGGAAGGTGAACATTCAACACATTTGTGACAAACTTGTCTTTTTAATATTTTGCCAATTTTGTAAAAAATGTAATCACACATTGTCTACATGTACGACCTATTAGGAGAATCATGCATTATGGCGGAGGCATACCAGTCTCCTTAGTGACATTTCTAGTTTTTTCTTGGATGCGCTGTACATAATATGGCATTTTTATTAATCCGTGACGTAAAGCAAAATGTTCGCACTAATTGGTGAATCAGTTTCTTTTATATAATGCCTGAAGAGATCCTTGTCATTTGATTGGTTGTTTGACACTGATCATTCGGCCCATTTCACTATGACATCATCATCCGTGCAATTGTGGCTCCATTAATTGCCGTGCAATTTTGGATCCATACGATTTCCTCCATAGCGCGCTCGCCGAGAGCCTGGCACACTATACGCATGTAAAACGCTTTGCGTTTGCAGTGTGTACGTGTGTATGCGAAAGCACTCTAGTGTAAAGCGCTCAGTGAGCACTTTCGCGATCTCAGATTCTATCTTGTTTATAAGTCAATACAAACCAAATGACAAGGATCTATTTTAGGCCTTATATGAAACAAATAATAAATGTTTTTGATTCGTGCAATAGACAGAATATTTCATTCAGTGAAAGATGGAATGTTTGATCCATTCAACTCGGCTGCGCCTCGTTGAATGGGTCATTTCATCTTTCACCTCATGAAATATTCTGCCTATTGCACTAGTAAACATTCATTATTTGTATATTTGTTCTCCATTAACAGTGACTATCTTGGGTATCTTAACGAACTTTTCTCTCTTTTTTTTCTCAGGTGCGGCGGGCACTATACGTGCTTGAAATCAGACACTTTTAGTGTACTTGCTCTCCCCATAGTTGTTGTTGCTGTTGTTGTTTTTGTCAGAGCCAGCATTTTAAATTCTTTACTCGATTCCATTGTTGTTGTTGTTGTTGTTGTGATAAACAAGTATCAACATTAAAATTTAAAGCTATTATGTTTTCCAGGTTCTGTTTTGTTTCTTTTAAAGACTGAAAGTGTTCAAACTTTACATTTCAAAGGGGACATAAGCTGTTGTTCATAATTAGTAACATTGAACTTTAATTACATGTACTATAAAAACAGAAAAGTAATCAATCTAACTTTATTTTGATCCCAAGATTGTTTAATTCAAAAAGCTTTGTTTGTGGGCGTTTATAAATCAGATACTAGTATACAGTGTATAACAGCAAAATAAATTCGGTTGACAATGACCTTGATGGTCTAGTATACCTTAAATACAAGTTTGATTTTTTTTCATGATTTTGATGGACATAAATTCAAGGAAATTGTCATATTCCCATCCTTGTAGGTGCACGCGCGTACCCCTGCTTGCTACCCTGGATGGGAATATGACGAAATAATGGTGTTATTATGACGTCAACAATACTGTTATTATTATGTTAACAATGATCTACTTAGCATATGTTGTGCAATGAAATTCATTCTGTTTACATTGCATTATTTGCATGTCATCTACTTGACAGTGAGTAATGATGAAATGGATAATTATGTTTTGCAGGTGGCTGAGGCATACTCTCGCCATCACGGAGTTTGTCAAAAGGACTTTGTTGTCTGTCTCCTGTTTTAACGGTAATTATAACCTTTGTAAATTGTAAATATTTTTAATACAATACTACGTTGGCGAGGTTTATATCCAATATGTTTTTATGAATATTTGTACCCTTGTTTTGCAAAGGTCGCCAATAGTTTGTCACCTGATGTGAGAGGTTTTGCAGGTCTTTGCTCTCATTGGTGTATTTCCTCATTTCTTGTTAGATGTATCTTATTATCGACACACAGTACGTGAAAGTATTATTTTACTTCATCGCTATCTTCTTCTCCCTCTTTTCCTTCTGCGTCTTCTTCTACTTCTTCTTCTCCTTTTTTACTTCATCTTCTTATTTCCTCTCTCATTATCATGATTATCTTATTGTGTATTCTTCTTATTACAATTGTTGCCATTATTATTAACAGAATAGTTGTTACATTTTCGTTGTTATCATCACGTGGATCTGTCTCTTTTAATGTGATGAGATATTTGCTAAACTAATGTTGTATCATTTTGTTTCTTCTGATGTGCACAGCCTGGATCACGATGGAGATGGTTTAGCTCTCTACCTTGAACACAGTGTTGCGTTGTTTTAAGTTTGAATTTTAATTTCATTCTTTGCATTCTTGTATTCCAAAATATATTATTTTGTAATTGTTATTCAGAATTTCTTTAAAAAAAAAACAAATTTGATATTCAATTTAAAAGAATTGCTAATAATGCGTCGTTCTTTCTCCCCCAGTCTTCTTATTTGAACAACGGATTTAGAAAATTGCTCTCCCACTTTAATATTTATATTTCTTTTGTATTTACTTAAATACCGAGTGGACCGAGCAGTACATGTATGTGTATTGTCGTGAAGAAAGCATAACACTAGTGCATTATTATGACTGAATGAGGGATGAATGCAGCAGTGGCGATCACTGAACGTTGCCTGCACGACTACAAAGCAGAAAAACACGCTGGATTATCGTCTCGGCCGTGTTAGACAGGTGGCCGCTACACACAGGGTCTCTAACAGGGTTTTTCTCTCGGGGGGATTTTTCAGTGGTCGCTGTAGACAGGTGGTCGCTATAGACAGGTGGCCGCTAAGGCAGATTTGACTGTACAGTGCACTCCCGTTACAACGAACACGGTTATAACGAAATTTCGTTATAACGAAGTAAATCTTCTGGTCCCAAAATTATCACCATTAAAGTCTATGGTAGAAAATTTGCTTATAACGAACACGGTTATAGCGAAATTTCCGTTATAACGAAGTCTTTTCCGAGCGCCACCAACAAAGAAAAACAACAGAAATGTGCTCCGTTATAACGAAATGCGAATTGCTTTCGAAAATACGTAGCGGAACAAGCATTTATAGCGTCTCTGCATGGGTGAACACTTCACACCACTGTGTGTTTGCTCCTTGTGTCACGCAGTTTCTGAGGGGAACTTGCGTTTATTATTGTAATACAGTTATCCCATCACATTTCACATAGCTTTCCAGTGTATGATGAGTATTCAGCAAACATACTATGATATATTATATACGTGGTTCCTTGTTTTCGTTATATATTGTATTTGTTCGGTTATAACGAAATTTCGTTATAACGAAAGAAAACTGCCAGTCCCGAGCATTTCGTTATAACGAAAGTGCACTGTATATATATATATATATATATATATATATATATATATATATATAGATAGATAGATATGTATATAGTTTAGTTATTTATCAATCACAAAAGGTCATCATGTTTTAAATGGATGTAGAAAAAGATGTTTACCATCAATCCAAGACAACATATTTCCAGTTTACTTTAAAAGCATTTTATTTCAATATTACAAAACATACACATCTGCCATATTTCAAAAAATTTTCAACATTGTCTACACATTTCAAAAATGAGCAGAATTTCAAAGTACAATGTATGTTTTCAAATCTAATGTCAGCAACTAAGACCTGTCTCGTTTTAATAAGTGAGTCTATATTTATCTGGAATAGCTAGTCATTGCAAAGTCAGAGGAGGATACAAATAACGGTGTCAACTTTAAAAGCACTTGTAGAACGACAAACGAGAAAAGCTGAAACATATCAAATCAACTCATCAAGAGAAAATACATCATCATAGCCTGGCTGTTATCAAGACGTGCCCAGCATTTCCATCTTGAGCAATGTGCTCCAAACATTAACTCTTTATGTGCCATGGTGTTAACCCCCCGTGTGCCACATTAATCTGAGACAGCAGTGAAATCATGCTTTGGGGAAACATTCTGCTTTTCAAATCTATGTAAGTTCAATAGATTTTCGTATACCCTGGACATGTATTGAGCAAAGTTGTAGCGAAAATTCCAAGCTTTGCTTTGATGTAAATTGTATGACAAATCTGGGATTGTGACCAGTTTAAAATGACCAGTTCCTACATTATTGTAGAGGCATGACTTTTGCACACAAAACAGTGCCCGAAACTTAGAATTTACCTGCAGATCCAGTATGGAACACCACTTGATAGCCACTAACCACATAAAATGCCAGCTACATGTGACAGGAATGGAATCACGAGAAACGCATTCATTGTACTGTGGTATTTGGCTATTTATCAGTCGTTTTGGGCGGCTTTGTGCGTTTGAGCATAATATGCGAAGTTGGCACGCCGTCGGCTGAGTTGGGCATGCGAACATGGCACATAAAGAGTAAAAGTATATGCATACAAGTGTAATAATATGCAAACCAACACGAAAAACATTAGCTCAAAACATCTGAATGTCCATCTGCACTTAAAATGTCCATCTGCACTTAAAATGGTTTTACAATATTTTATCGGATTACTAGTACAATGTATGTTCTTTTTTCTTTGATCTTCTATTTCATTATTCAATATTCATATGGTACCCCCATCACATAAGAGAGAAAAAAAAAGAACAGTTTAGAATATAATTTACCTTTGCTAATGTCAAACTACGGTTTTCCACATTCAAAACCAAGACAGGAAACTCATTAGAAGTGGTCTTGGTTTGTGTCTAAGTATCTATTCTCTCATCAAAATAGATTGAATCACCACTTTCAAAGCCCATATCTTTGTTATCATATATGCTATTGATTTGATTTAGCACTAAAATGGTAAAGTATAAATTACTGTAGTAGTCATCACACAGTTTTCACAAGTAATCCCTCATTGAAATATCATATCTACCAGAAAAAAAAAGGAAACAAAATTCAAGCACTGCTCATGAGACCTACAGCCATCCAGATTTTCCCATCTTCAATTGTGCAGGGCTTTGTATAATGAAAATATTCAATTCATTGCAAAACTGACAAACCTCCATTTTGTGTCCCACTGTGCACTGAAATGACATAAATACAGTTCTAACATTTCTTCTACAATACAGAAGCAAGAACTGGACGTTTGTTTTGTTTTGTCTCAAGGGTTGCATTTGTTTCCACTGGTAAAAAGAAAGGATAACCGATTCCTACTGTTTGTTTACCCCAACTTTTCATTCAGCCTCAGCATTTTGAACACCTTTGACACACACTTTGTGAGCCTTCTACATTTTGTGTCTTGTTTGCTCCTGTTCATATCTGCCTATTCTCCACCAGAGGGAAACATTTTTTGTATTCAATTCTCTCTGGGACCCTCTTCGAAATCTCTATGGCGTGACCACTACAACAATGACCTTGGTACCTTTGCAAATTAAAAAACAAAATAGTTACAACACATAAAAAGAAAAGCAAAACAAAAGGTCAATGCACTTCTAGGAAGGCTGACAAAGAGGATGACTTGATGTGTTCCTTTAAAAAAAAAAAATGATCTCTTGAAGAGAAACAATGACAGCATATTGACACAATTCTTTTAAGACGAAAAAAAAAAATGAACAAACTCATTGCAATGTCTTTTCTCCAAAATATACAGAAAGCAAAACATGATCATGAATACATAAAAGCAGTTAAACATCTACACTGTTGACAGTAAATGGGTCAAGTGCAGTATGATGCCCAACAGTGGTAACTCGGAGGGACCGAATCTTGCAAAAAAATGTTTGAATTTTCCTCTCTTCTGGTCATTTGTGTGTGTGTGTGTGTGTGTGTGTGTGTGTGTGTGTGTGTTGACCAGGTTAAAAAGGTGAAAGAATCTCACCAAGAGAGCAATTGGTGCATAATGTATGTCACATAAAAAGTCTTGAATCTGCAATCACTCATTTTTGTTCCTACTTGTGCCCGGAGAACAACTCATGCACAAAGATGTAGAATGGATGTCCAAAAGTTTCAAAACCTGGCTTCCAACAAATCACAGATAAACAGCTGTTTACATGCTGTTGGTTTGAAACACAATCAATGCAGCACTGAAAGATTATGTGAAGACTCCTGGCACACAAGTCTACTTAATTCTATTCATTACATACGGTTACACACAAAACAAGTCTGTGTCAAAATTTAAATCTATGGGACCTTCCTTTCTACAATGCAGTCTGTGGAGTCACATTTTAATAGAATATATAAAGGTGAAAAACCTGCACTGATTGCCATAGACACATTGATACTGTACAATGCCATTTATTTTGTGGTTCAAGGCACCTTCAAAGTTAGTCTTGGTCCCAGTGGCATAGTTGCTGAGTCGACAGTAACAATATTGCTGAAAACGCTAGGCTACCATCATCTTCTACAAAATGTCATTACACTATCAACATTCAGTCTGTAGCTTTACAAAAATTTTCCACACAGATGTTGAAAGATGCTGCATACCAAAGAGAGTGCATGCATGCTGGCTATTTATGAATATTTTAAGAAATTGCACTTCTTTGCTCATACCAGGAAACAACATTGTTTCCAGTGATAGAACATGTATTACAAGAAATACAGGTGTGATAACTAATACATAATGTACCTAGGAAGTAAACATTCCAAAAGTGATGAACATTATACAATGTAGTTGATTTTTTCCCCCTACCGAACCATTTTGAAATTTCCTCGCACAACTTGACTACACACCACAAGTTCGTACTTTGGTAATGCTGAACAGCTTGTTCTTAATGACTTCAAGTTTATATTCAAGCTGAACAACAGGAGAAACAAGTCATTACCATCCATATGAAGCTTATGATTGAGATTCATACTCCCAGCCCCTAAACAAGGAATACAGTAACTTTTAACCTGTGCCCAATCCTTTGCGAAATAACCCTGTTCTCTATAATAACACATGATAGAAAAAGTCTCAGCATGAACAAACACTCAGAAACACAACAAGCCATGCACATTAACAGTGTACATATCAAATTAACTTGTTAACCTTATTACATCAGCACCAGCGAAGACAAGCCATTTCTAGGAGAAATCATTCAAGAAAAAAAAAAAAAAAGGAAAAATGAACAGACACACTCGGATACTGAAATGCACAATTTTTTGAATGAGATGAAGACATGTAAGATTCAAATTGCACATACCAAATTTTGTAGACAAATTTTGGCTTAAATCTTAAAAAAAAAATAATAATAATTATAACTCCCTTGCTGTAACTACAACAGCAAGCATGTTTCATTAAACAGAAGCTCTCACTAAAATAATAATATCAAGTATTCATTTTTCAAAATCAAAATGATTTCAAACTAGGAAAGCAAACATGTCTAAACCAAGAAGACACAAATGCATGCAAACTGCATGTGTCCACTGTCATAGAAACAGGAGAGCATAAGAATCTACATTGCTGAAATTCAGTTAGTGTTCTCAAACACTGAAACACTGTGTACTCTCTTGGCATTTACATTGCATGCGTCATTACTGGGTACTTTTACTACACAGGCTATCGAGATAACTAAAGAAAGAAAGAAAAAAAAAAACACCAACAGCATTTGAAATATCTTACTGCAGTATATAACAGTACCAAAATACTTCTAAGGATGAATCATTGCAGTGATAAATTCATCATGTGTCTGAGTTGGCCATTCTGGAAATATGAAATATACTGCATATATTAACTTTCATAAATATCTCAGAAACAATTGTTTTTCATATTCCTTTTGAATCACAGATATAAATTCAAGCACCACATTGTATTATTTACTGGAGAAGGCACATTTTTTAAAGAGTTTGCAAGGAGGAAGTGAAAGAAGAGAAAATGATATGAAGACAATTGAAGAATTATTACTTGCAAGTCAAAGTTTACATTGAGTCCCTTGACAACTCTTATTTCTTTACACGGAATCTTTTAAAAATGTGCAGTGAATGACAAAAAAATCCTGTACATGTAGACATCGAGTGATGCAAAGTAACCAGAATTTCAATTATACCTGCAGTTCAAGTAAGTACAAAACTCTGCATCTGGTTTAGGTACAAGCTCTTCTCTTTGATCTTTCATCTTGGTTAGATTTTATCATGAAATTCATTTGCAATTTCAGTGAACTATGTTATTTGCACTATAACATGTTCATTTCCATATCCACATACACAGTATACCTTTTGAAAATTGATCACTGAAGTGTAACTACAAAACTGCATCCTCCAGGGTGAAATTCATTGAATTTGTTCAAAGCAATCAATTGGCAATTGTCACATGGAAACAAATTCTGTCTGCAAAGAGACAGCATTGGCAATTTCATCATAAACAAGCCAAAATTTAACCTCCACCACAAACACCTCAATTAGAATACCACATGCAAAGGAAGAAGAAAAATGTGGTCACAGTAAGATAGAGGAGGACATTAAAATTGAAATGTATGATGCACTTGCTGGGAAAAAGATAGAACAGCCACACAAAGTATAGCTGATGTTTCCTGCATTCAAGGTATTTGAGCAGTGACAAGAAGAAGGTGGAAGTACCTTGCTCCTAAAAACATCGCACACCAAAGTTAATTCATCACAACCGGGCAGCCCAAAGGAATCCAAACAGTCTATGTCTTTCCTTCCAAATAAAATGAGAATACCAAGTCATTCTATTGTACATTCCTATTGATGTGGCTTCCGCCTATTTCTGTTCCATTTGAATGGTCTCCTATCATTACTGGAGATTGCGTTAACAATCTATTAGGTGGCAGCATTGTAAAATTCTGCTGTATTAATAATCTTTTCGATGGCAGGTACAATTCTTGTCAGCCAAACAGAGTGCAGAATTGCTTGCTCCTTTTCAATTCACATATGCTAATAATACCAAAAGTAGCTGCTACAAGTTCGTAAATGGCTTGTCAAAGAAAAATCATAGAAACTGAAAACATCAAGTTGCTTTCTGAATACCATTATATCAAAATCCTTTTTTAATAACTCACCTAGCATGAATTTGTCTTTGACAATGCAGAAATAGCAATGATCAAAAGATTTCTTTAGAAATACTGAGATTCCCAGTACATTATTACATGGCAAACCTGGTTTCTGTTGATCATGGATTAAATGACTGCACTTTTACTGAATGAATGTTTCTCTTTCATTAAAGTCTTATTTTGGTCATACACCATTGTTTATTTCAGTTGCAAAATCATCATTTGCTGACTTCATCACTGATCCTCAAATTGGCAGCAAGTCTTTAAAGACTGCATTTAAAAATGTCTCTGAAAGAGGCAGTTTTTTATTATTTCTCTGTAATTTGTGCAGATAAACAAATCAAACACTTCCATCTAGCCTTTCTTGAATGTGGGCTACTCGGTCACATTTGGAGTTACTAATTTGATGAGGACAAGATGAGAATTTTTGCAGCAAAATTACCACAGGATTTGATGGGTTATGACATGCAGTGTTGAAAATAATCTGTGTGAACACTTATTTGAATCATCAATAATAATGCCATAGTGACTTCAGATGCATAAAACCATCTGCACGCACTGAGCACAGTGAATCAAATCACAAATGCATATTCTCTGGTTGAATTATTGAATGAAAGCCTGGTGGGGATGGAAGGAATGCGACGATATTCACCCCGTCGGCAGCATTTTTTGAATTTCAAATGGTAGCTTCAGGCCAGGGCTATGAATGGAAGGCAGTTATTGACATCGGGTTCAATTCAGTCTGGTCCTATGCATCCATGTGAATGGCCTCCAAATGCTGCTGCTGCTGCCTGCATATAGTCCTGATGAACTTGGTGTACATTGTGGGTCATCATCATCATCTCCTCCTCCTCCTCCTCCTCCTCCTCCTCCTTCTCCTCCTCCTCCATCTCTTTCAGCTTTGTTCACCTTCTCCTCTATTGCAATCCCAGCATCCTGCCCCATCATTCCATCGAAGGCAACAAGAATGTAATACTTTTGTATTCACATATCATTTTTTCGAAGAAGAAGCTTTTCCAGAGTCAGCGATGGCTCAACATCTCACGAGCTGGATCAAATAATCTCCTTGCCACGGGGCTCAAGGCCTCACTAATTATCTCCTGTCCACAGCAGTCCTCTATACATGCTAAAAAGGTTCAGAACAATATCGCACATTCATAATTTAGACTTGTCTTTAAAAACTCTGGTGAGTGTCTCTCCATTAATTTCATTTCAATAGTCCCCTACATCACAGCAGCTGTTATACAAAAGAAGAGAAGCCATGAACAGGAGCCCGTGAGCCAGCGGGCATGGTGGCTAGATTGTTCTGGAGGTACAGAGTTCTTCCGTCCACTGTGGGCACGGGGTCGGGCTCACTGTCCGTGTAGCTGTATGCGTTGCTACCGGGCCCACTCGTCTTGGGCGGGTATTGCTGGCGTCGCCATGACTGCGTGCCGGAAAGACTGGCGTAGTGGTTGACAAACGACTGAGGCCCTTGCCCATGTGCTCCCACGTCCTCATCTAGATCAAGGTCACTAGACTGTAATATTCACAAAACAAGAAGACAAAGACTGGTGAACAGATGTGTGTTGGTTCATCAACAACATACAATGTACAGGCACCAAAGTTTCCTCTGTAATCCTTTAACTTCCATAATGACTACAAGAAAGGTGAACACAGTGCTGCTTCTTTTGTAGCATATGAGCATGAAAATTGTCCTCCTGATTTTTTTTTTCACAGTACTTTTATGATATTCAAAAACATAGCCAACATCAATAAATGTACACTTCAACTTAACCATATTATAATCTAGAAGACAGGATGTAATACTGATGCTTTGGAATGTATGATTAACGTTTGTTTATTCTTTGGCAACACACGTGAGATAGATGCTGAAGTGCACAGAGCATCATAATCTGACATATATTTATATCTTCACTTTCCAAAAACCCTTTCAAAACCTGTGATTTGGATGGGAAAACACATTAACTTCTTGAGTGAATAGTAGTGAGCCACTACTGCTAAATACCACTGACTATCTAAGGATGAGCATGGTCAATTTACCCAGGGTAGCCTCTTCAGTGTTGCCTATGTGCTACCAGAGGACATTGCCACTATTTTTAACCCAGTTATTGACATGTACTAAGGGATACACTTTGGTCAAGCAGTACAGTACAAGCAAAAAATCAACTTGCCCACAATTGAATGCACCAGGTATCATTTGAACCCAAGACCTTTTGTTTAGGACCCAGAGTCTTATCTGCTATACCATGGTATTTACAGCAGAAAAGGCATTGACATCAACAATGGTATGAGTAAAAATGTCAGACCAAAGCAAAAGATAACAACAGGGCTCTGTTTCATAAAACTTGTTATCTGTGACAAGTTGTCATAGTTGTTATAAGCTACTGAAATCCTGGCATCTGATTGGTTAAAAGCTAATTTGTCATAGAAATGTGGCAGTTGTCACTGATAAGAAGTTTTATGAAATGGGATCCAGATCGAATGAAATCTCCTTAGCCCTCCACATTATCCTTCCTAAACTCACTATGGACTCTGACAGTGACTGGAGGTCAGCCTTCTCCGTCAGGCTACTGTTCTCTCCTGGCTCCTCCGCCTGCCGTCTCCTCATATCCTCATAATGCTTACTCTCCTCCTCCTCTGAGTACTGTATGCTGCCGGGGCTGGGCCGTGGGGGCGGTCTGCGGCAATGCATAGATTGAGTGAGAGGGGGATTCATGATAGCAAGATTCTGCTTTACACACAAGGATGGCATAACATACAATACATTACAGATATTTACCGGTACTGTGATATTATTTTTTTTGGCGATATCAAATGAGTGCATTCCAAGGCTGCGTGAAAACTTCCTTCGTGAATTCTGCATCATTTCTCTCTCTCTTAATCTTGGAGGTGATCGTGACAAGTTGTAGGAGATTAGGTACTGGATAAAGGGAGCGATAACTAGCCTCAAAGTGCTACACTGCTGCCAAAGGGAACCTGACAGGCCCTCCACAGGGAAAAAAATCATGCACTTTTCAGAAATATTTGAGGACTGAGGTGATCCAACCTGCTATACAACATAAGGGGACTCATAACAATAACACCCCCCCCCCCCTCCTTGTGTTCTCAGGTATAACTGGAGTAGATGAGAGACTGCTAGAGAAAGAAGAATAGATGGATGGACAAATGGATAGACAGACAGACAGATCAAGACAGACAAAGAGAGTATCACAACCACTTATTTTCCCTTCTTTTATTTTGGTGGGAGGAGGATGAGGAAGCCATTTTCATTGAAGGAATAAAATAAAAGGAGAAATCTTGGATACTCTATGTACCAAAGTATTATAAATTTTGAACTGTCATGCAAGCACAGTTTTACAAGTGTACTTCCATTGGCCCACGTACACCCATATTGTCATGTACATGTATGCCACCTGATTAACATTGTGTACTCATAAGGATAGACAGAGGGGGTATACATCCCACATGGCAGAATATTGGGATGATATCTTACAATGGCACACATTCACAGACATAAAACGGCAAAATAAAAAGAGTCACTGTTAGTATGTCATGTTGATCATTTGAAAACAATGTATGTATAATGAACATTGTACATTTACAAACTGGGATGCACATTGCAGTTTCCTCAGATAAATAACAAATAAAACTCCTAAAATCACATGAAATTTAACACAGGATGATCTACGACACAAAAAGTTCAGAGTTCAAAGTTGTTAGTTTTGTCTATCAGTTTAATATTAATACTTGTTACGATGTTTACAGCAATGGATTAATCTAACTCATCAATTCTTGAAATGTGAAGTTGAGCAAACCAACAAAAAATAAATAAATGTAATAAGACTGAATAACAATTTTTGCCAACTGTTATTCATTGTCAAAAATCTTGGCAGATTTAGCTTTAATATGAAAACACATGTGTGACTGAGTATAGGACACACATGCAGAAGTTACAATCTGTACTTCTGAAAACAATGCATGGAAACTGAGCATCACACCTAGAATGGTGCATAACCTGCACTTTTAACATTGTTTTTTTACAACAACATCAACAAATTAATGCATATCATCACATGGGCCTAACATTCCATGCTGTTAACACATCTATCGACAAGAATGCATTCATCAAGCCAAACTGTTGATTACACTACATTATATATTGTACATATCAGCAACAGCAACTTTCGAGACATCTATCTCTCAAACTTCTCTCCAAATAACTGATGGTGTCTAAAAACTAATTAGAGACTGTCAGGGGATAAAAGTTAGTTTGTCACAACCATCAAACAAGATTTTCCAACATTCCTGTGAATCAAAACATCAAATAATAAAACATGTTTCTATATGTCTTGCATGTCTACTGAATCACATCATTCCAGTAAACATGGGGGGGGGGGGGGAAGTCTGTTTAAAAAAGTCAGCCCAACACTGGGGCAGGTTGTGAGTCCATACATGGTGAATATAAAACTATCAAATTCTGCACAACAAGGAAATGACTCTTGTACAAATATCACACTTTTTATATGACACAAAAGGGGATATCTAAGTAAAACGATGGTGACAAGTGCATGCAGTGGTACACACGTGTGTACTCAAACTCCATGCACTTTGCCCAAGCTTGTCAACATGGAGGGGGCAGGAGATTATAAAATCACTGCATTTCTTGGAACAACAATCACCAAACTGTAGTTCAATTGGTCAGACTTATAGAAACCAAATACTGATGGGGGACGTGCTTTGGCCATGACATACTCTTTGGATGGTCCGAGGAACGTCATCAGATGTGGCTGCTCGTTGTCGTTGTTGCTAGGTGATGTTTTAGGAATTAAACACGTGAATTACAAAATAAAATACCTGCATTCAAATGAAATCTTCAATTTTGGAAGCATGATTTGTTCATGCACCGAAAACTGTCATTTGTACAAACACAAAGATCTGTGCCTCAGTACACACCTCAGTACCTCTGCAACATCACACAGGACTGTTCAGATAAAGATGATCTTTTCCAAAGGCAAATTTGACATATTTGCCTGGAGCTTATCCATACTTCTTACTTCTTGGAGTATTGTTATAAAAGTGAAGTGATCTGATTTGAACCCTGCTATGTTTTAAAAAATCACAGGTCAGCCCAAATCTGTTATCTATTCTCAGGGATGGCGGTTCAGCAACATTGTATCGGAACATATGAATCAGTATAACAGGGTATGTGCTTCCTAACAATTGTACAACCCTCAATACAGCAATATATCCCCGGGGTACATATTCATTTTAAACTTTCAGTCACATATCTAGCTATGCATACTAATTTACCTCCGAAGAGCTGGAACGAAAAATAACCAAGAAAAATAATTGTACCGTTCCTGATAAATTGGTACAACAGTCACAGGATGCATATTTGATAAATCTATACAACACCACACATAAATATCTTTTCCTTTTGCTGGAATATCATTTTGCTAATCTGGCCAAACCTGCATAATACTCCTGAAGACCATAAAAATAACATCATTACCTAACCCTAATTTCAAAAGTTTGAAGACTGGAATCAAAGTTACATATCAAAGGAAAGAAAGATAATGAAAAACCAAGGAGTTCAGTTTGGAAATGGCAACCTTGCCTACTCACCTTGTGTATGAATTCGTCCGTGCGTAGACCCCACCGCGGCCGTGCGTTCTCCCGTTTCTTTGCGATCTCCTTGCTGTAGGATCCATCTCAAAGGATGAGAAGCCACCATCTTCGGTGCTAGCCACCTCGTTGGGCTGGTAACCTTTCATCACTTTGCGATCTGCAAAAAGTTGGAGGATGGAGAACAAATGTAAAATTGGACTGAGCATTAGATGACTACAGGCTTATGTGTATGGATTTTATTGATCTTCAGAGACACTATTCACAACAGTTGCAACCCCGAATGTAAAAGTCAGACTTTTGTACATATATCCAGTTAATGGTAGGATGTGATGATGCAAGTGCTGTATTGTGGTATAGATTTCTCTTCCTCTACACAGATCTGCTTTTAATACTCAATGGATGATACTGCCCTCAATCTTGGAGGTGAAACCTTACAGCCAATTGGGAGAGTCTCAACAATACCTACCAGTTCATTTAAAGCTAGTGAGATGCATTCAATCATGTGCATGCTTACAGACCCAGTAATTTGAGCAGACATGGTTGGCCTGACTAAATTGATCTTCATTTGCTACCCGCCAACGTAAACTTTACAAACATGACTAGCGCCCATCAGTAAATATGGGTATGAAAGCATACACTCATTGGTAACAACTCCAATCAAGATACATCAGCTGTGTGTGCACTTTATTTATAGAGATCAGTGATAAAGCTGCACAGAATTTGTTATCGGGATTCTTGAATATATCCAAGCTGGGCCAGCCTTTCCCTACTCTCTGGTATCCCCATGCTCCTGCATCTTTAAAAAGTATATTCACTGGATATCAACTCAAATTACTTCCCATATCCCTCTAAATTCTCATGTTTAAACATAACATAAACCAGAAATGGGAGAGATAATCTTGAAATACACATGATGTAGTAGATTTTAGTAATAAGTAATAATATACTGTATATTCAATGGCAAAAACTGGAAAACAAAAATATAATATGTACATGTACGTACTCAATGTCTGATGCTACTACGGAGCATTAACACAGAAGCAGAAGACTTTCACTGCACACAAACATATTCATTTTACATATCTTGTGATACATACCGACATAGAGTCGACTTCTTCCCAACATGCATAGGGTAGCTCCCACCAGGATGATGACGATGACGCCTACCAGGGCGATGATGACCAGGAACCACCACTGCTCATAGAAGTTCTTTTGTGCCCCTGGGGTGCCAACTGCAGAGAAATTAGAATAAAAATTGCTCATCAGTTTTCATCATATCTTTCAACTTCATCATGCATTTTTTTTTTCCACAGCAATTCTAATTCACAATGTTTTTTGCTTGCAGCAGCTTGACAACAAGACATCAGAACGGAGCATTCATGTCATGGTCATGGTAACTGCAATTTATCTAATTATGTATGGAAGAGGGAAACCTCTACTTGGAAACAAGCTCCCACTATCTCTTGCCTGTTTAATAACAATGCACTGTTTCACTTGGAGCTTATCTTCCTTTCCCTTTGATGTAATAACTGTTTGATTCAAAAGTTAGCAATCATTTGAGGCAAAATAGAAATCATAAAACAACACTGCCACTAGCGTTCCCTTCTTGACTGTCTGTGCATGAATGTTCTATGAAAATTGTCAATTTACCTCCAGTGTTTTAATAGTTACCAACAGACAGAGCTGCAGAAATATCCAACATCATGGTGATCTCAGAAAGGAGTTGCCTTTATAGATTTGAGTTTGGCACAAAATATTTTTATCGATGGGTGAATCAAGGTTAACATTGAGAATGTACAATATCCATCAGCTTAATGAAAATAGGAAAAAGGGCGTCAAACTTGTAATTATTGTGTTAGACCTCACTGACTGGAAATAACAAGTTTCATACATTTCAGCAAAGAGCACTTAAATCTAGTGGAATGCACTGCTCCTATAATCTACCAAAGAGTAAAAAAATAATAATAATACACACATACATTGTAACAGTATGAGCAATATTAGGTATGAATTCAAAAATATGTTGGAAACACTGATTCAAACACATAAATCTTATCCTTTGCCTGGAGTAATGCATTATTTTCTTGAGTTTCTCTGACAAGTTTGTGTTTAACTGAGACAAAATTTTACATGCCCACGATGGCTTTTTCACCACAAGATCTGAAAAAGTGTTTGCACTCAGTAGAAAGGAATTAAGCAATAATTAATCTTAAAAATGGTACAGAGCATGATCTATGGAATGAAATTTCCACTGTCAATGTGTTAGGAGGCTAAATGTACAGTTATAGGAACACCAACAGACCAGGGTCTTCATAAATATCAGGCTAGAAGTTTGTCTCAGAATGATTATATTCGAGGAGCAACTCTTGAAAAAAAAAAATGGGCAAAGCACTGAAGTGATTGGATGAAGAACAGATTATAATTATCACTATTACCATAAAACCAAGAAATTTATTTTAGATTAACACTTTGTGATGACTGATATTACTGCCAAACAAGGAAATTAAAGGATCAAGTACAGATTAATCAGGGCTCTGTTTAAAATGATATTAAGGAACAATTGTAATCACTGACAACCAATGACATAACACAAGTTTAGTGCAGTAAAAAAAATAATAATCTATATAGCTACTTTGAGTGTTCAAGTAGATCTGAATACTTGTAGAGTACTCCGTACTGTGTGTATATGATTAACAGGCAGACTTTGCATACAGCAAGTGCAGGTGTGCACAAGGCTATGAATTACTTCAACACATTAACTAGGATTTTAGAGAGGTGAGCATGCATTTTCTATACAGAAAACGGCCAAACCATGTAAATATGGAAAGACCACTGTTCTTGAAATACTGAGTAATCTGGGAGATATTCACCCAATACACATGACACTTACAGACTTGTTAATTGTTTAGGTATAATGTACACACGTGTATACACATACTTTTACATACAAAGTATATATTCATGTACTACAACATTTTTAGTGACGAGGCATCACTGGGGAACCACTGTAATTCAACAGATTTTTACGCAATATTAATTAGCTGAACAAGAACAAAACAATCTGTGCATGACACAGTGAGAGTTCACGTAGGCTACATTTATGTACAGTTGTTTCTATTGCAATGGTTTAATACATCAAATGATAAAAATCAAGGTGTTATCCCAATATATTTATCATGATTAAAGACTAACACTGAAAAAGATAGTAATCATCAACATACACCTGTAGTTACAATGGAATAGCAGCAATGATAAATAATCATAGTGATGGTATAAGTGGTCTTGATAATGAAAATACATGCTTTGAGCCCATTTTCTACAAATCACTTCAATGTTGGGAGCACCACATGAGTTTTCTAACTGACAATATTTGTATGATTGCACGATTGTATTGCTTTGACAGCTTTTCTAAAGCATCTAGAACAAATCATCAACTGTGAATATGCTCACTTTGCAACTGATTGACAAATTGCCCTACATCGACGGAAGAATTTCATAAATTTGAATGCTCACTTTTTACTGAACTCTTTGAGTGGCAAGCTTGAATTCCTACTTTTCAAAATCAACTGCATATTCTCCAACTAATCTCACAACCTACGCAAACTTTATGAAGTGCGCACATCTACATGCATTCATGGAATTATCCTGATGACTGAACAAGTTCAAAATTTCTTCAAAAATGCACGACAACTATAAAATGAACAGCACACTCACAATGCGTATCCTCTCCACACGACTGAATTCAAAAGCAGGTTCCTATATGGGGGCTTTTCTCACACAAACTCTTACATGCATAACACGCATCATTAAAAAACACCATGAATATTCAAAAATCTGGGACCTGTCAAACGGCACACGTAAGAGTCAGATCCCTCATGCAGAGAGTATCCCAAGCTGCCCCGCTCACTCTCACTAACCACTTCATTACCATTCCATTTTATTACATAATACATATTCCACCAATGATCCTGTAGGTGTGTACTTTACAGGGGCGGATCTAGGAATTCCATAAAGGGGGGGGGGGGCATGTAACCCCTCCATTTTTTCTTTTGTTTAAACAAAATTAGAGGGGGACGTGTGCCCAGTGCACTCCCCCTGGATCCGCCACTGCTTTAGAAGAGTCCTGACTAAATTAAGAGATTGACTGTGTGCACACCATGAAAAACTACATAACAAGATCCATATTAAAGGGGATGGCTAGTAACTGATCAGTGGGAATCAGTGGGAATGCTGGGGAATGATTGTTCCAATCCTTGTGGGATTCGTTTAAGGGTACATTATATATCTATTGTTGTGTGACAATTATTTGCTTCAGAATGGTCTCATATTCAAGTAATGTGCAGTTTAATGTTTCCAGGTTAGCATGCCTGTACAGTGACGGGGCGATCGTTTACGGGGCCGTTAACAATCACCCCATCACTGTACAGGCATGCTAACCTAGAAACATTAAACTGCATATGAGACCATTCTGAAGCAAGTAATTTTCACACAACAATAGATATATAATGCACTCTTAAATGAATCCCACAAGGATTGGGACAATCATCCCCCAGCATTCCCACTGATTCCCACTAATCAGTTACTAGCCATCCCCTCCAAAGTTCTTCCAAAAGGAGAATACACATGCATGCTTTGACAAAGTAAACACCAAATATTGGCTTTGGCCTTAACATGACTATTAGAGGGTGTTATACTATCACCTTCAGCACTTCTGAATGTTGCATACATTTGTACTTTGGTTCTGCACTAACCCTCTGGTTAAACCACATCATGCCAACTGTCCAGGGAACATGCTGCTGTGAAACTACATAATATATACACTTAGAAAAACAACTATAACCCATTTTCCAGTTTGACATTGCTGTGCAGGGATAGCATTGTACCAATGTTGTGGCTTATAAGGCACACCGATAGGGGAAGCATACTGTATGCAATGTACTGTCTTACACTAAATGCAGGTGACTTTGAAAGGAGTGGTTATATACCCACTGAAATAATGAGCATTGCAAGTCAAGTATGTTTCTACATATAATTACGGATTTAAAAGTGAAATGGCTGGATCATCATTATTCTCTTTACTTCATATCTACCATATATTGGGAGGGACAGATAAACAAATAAACTAATACATAGAATAAATAGATAGACAGACAGATTGAGGTAGAGAAAGATAGAGAAATAGATAAATAAATCAATGAGCTGATAGAAAGAAAGAGAGAAAGGAAAATATCTGTTGCTCTTGGCCTTTTTTACACCATCACCATGCACAAAATGGATTTGAATTTCCCAATATAGGGGGAAAAGCATGGAGATCGAACTTAATCAATACATGGCTATGCCATTTTATTTTGTTACAGGTATAAACCACACTTTCGTTGTATATTTGAAAAGTCCACTTTGATACAATGATAGCCAGTCAATGAAGTATCTTATATTTAGAGTAGAGAGAGAAAAACATGCTGATTTCATGATGCAAGAATTTAGATAAGATCCTTTACAAGATATTACTATGATTCTGAACATGCTCATCATGAACACAAAAGAATTGCCATATCCAGAGCAAATGAAAAATCTGTTCAGTATATTACACGTATGTTGTATTCATGGGACATTGTTTCATGGTACAGAAATTAGTGTCTTCAATTAGGCATTTGGTGTTCTACAGTACATGCCAAAGGTTAAATAAATACAATGCATTTCAGAAAGAAGGCTTGTGAAATGGTATCCAGTCATGTTTCTCCTATTATGGGTAAGCAAAATCTGAATAATATTTGAGAAGAAAATACTGGTAGTGTAAATTTTGCACTAGAGTTATCCAAGAGAAAGTTGATGTTACTGGAGCTTAAATATTTTCATATGTGCAGTATGCGGTGTGATACACAGTATAAATTGATGAAGTATAATAAGTATATTATGAAGATAGTGAAATAAATTCTACCCAGGAGACAGGGAATGAATACCAATATTTTGCTTTCTTTTAACACAGCGCAGCGAAAGGGATTTTTTTTTTCTCTCTTCCTTTCTTTTCTTCTCAAATGCAAGATCTACTGTACTAGAACTTGTAGGTCGGGGATTGAGTTATTTGGATTGAATATACTGTAGCATACATATTCAGTTGTTGCTTTTTTTCTTTTGCTGTTGTTGTTTAGAAATCTTGTTACAATGTGGCATAGGTACTTTGCTAGTCATTTGCTTTAGGAAATTCAACTCTACTTTATATTTCTGTAATGTTGATTGCCCAATCTAATTTTCATGTAAAATATAAACTACACATAGTGCAATGCAGAGAAACTCCATGGAGACAACTACACTGAACAGCATGGGGTGAATCCAAGTTTGGTGCGAGTGCTGGTGTTGGTGTTGATGTTATCTCAACACTAACATCACTGATAATCCTACACTTGAAATCAGTTGGTGCTAGCTGGTTGACCTCTAAATTATGACGGCCTTCTGGCAACTAGTGTTACACCCAGTGTAGCACGCCACCTGCAGGACTGAGCTTCACTTTACTATGTATTGACCACAAGTACTAATTGCCATCACTCTCAATAAATTTGGCCTGCGGCATCGGAGCTTGATTAAATGCAGATGCAAGGGGGATAACACTAGCACCAACACTAACACCAGCACTATAGCACCAAACCTGAAATCATCCACTGACAGAGACAGTGCTTGGTGTATAGTCAGGGGTGGGGTCTTCCACAGCGACAATCCCCTCACACAAACATGATCAGGCAAGTGAGTTGTATACACGTCCAGTGATGAGGTCAAATAGACATATCATTTGGGTAATACCACATAGGAAAGAGAGATAAAGAGGCTCCAAAAGGGAATGGAGAGGGTGAGGGGTGACGGGGAGGGGTATGAATGGGACTATGGTAGTGACAACGAATGATACCTTCTGTAGTTGACTCATTTGTAATACCGGTTGGCTCAGTGGCTATGACTGGAAATCATTGAGAAAAATGGAGAATCAGCATATATTTTCACCTGTATTCCCAATGTGATAAATATCTTGTCCTAGATAATGACTAATCATACGATTAAAACGGCAGCAACAGGGCTTTACAAACCTGTGCTGGTAATGCCTTCCCGCCCGATAATGATCGAGTCCTTTCTTACTTCCACTCTTGTGGAGTTGTCACAGAAACAACATCCCAAGTTTCTGAACCATCAATCACCTCAGTCTGTGGTTACATTGCATATTTAATTGGCTTTCAAAACTACTTGCATGAGCGACTGCCTTATTTTTGACTGAAAAATGCTCAGGTATTCCTCACTTTGCTGTGTATATGTGCAGGAATATGACAGAATCCATAACATAATGTAAAGAAATGAATGATAAACAAAAGATTCCCATCCAAGAAAACACCCAGCTCCAACATGAAATATTTCTGACCAGGAAAGCATTTAATCATTGTATGGAAAATGAAAATTACTACAAAGAAAAAAATGAAAGAGCACACCACAACATGAATCATAGTGGTGAGTGATTATAACAGGAATGTTGAAGGAATACGTGGTTCGGTGTCTTACTTGGTACGTAGTACTCTTCCGTCTGGATCGGTTCACTGATGCTGATTGGACTCTCTGCCATGATGCGGAAAGCGTACGTGGCTCCCACATCTAACTCGGCATGCGGGATAAAATATTCTTGCTTGTTGGGACCGATGCTATCGCTCACCAGCTCCCATTTATCTTGGTCTAGTAGAAAAAGAACAAAGGATATTAGGCAGTTAAAAACCACACCACATTCAGAACAGTAAACCTGTCAGAGAAGTGCCTCAAAGTGAAATGTAAAGGTGAGATACTGCTTTGATAATTTTCACAGAAAGAAATGATACTTACTTCTTATCCCATCACAGTGGCATCAATCGCGAATTTAAGCAAAATGAAATGTAAAAGTGAGATACCGCTTTGATAATTTTCACAGAAAGAAATGATACTTATACTTCTTATCCCATCACAGTGGCATCAATCGCAAATTTAAGCAACTCGGAAAGGTGGTAATGAAGCATACAATGTACACAAGATTTCACGATGAAATGTATCTCAGGACAACTAATTTCATCGTCCACGACATCTTCAACAACGAAATTTCAGAGTAAAACTTATTATTAAGAAGTAAACGAGGCACTCTCCAGGAACTTTTCTCTGCTGAGTCTATAGTATCTCTGGTGCACATATATATGACAAGTACTGCAGGCAAAACTAAAATTACTGCTTAAAAGCAAATACAAATATAGTCATCATTGTACACACATACTATGCGACTTCAGCCGATCAACCCCATTGCAAAATATAATTCCCATCGTATCGACTTTTACCCACTATTGTGATCTTTAATAATCTAGTCCATGTGTGAAATTACTGACTAGCATCCACAAGACCAATACTATGCATGATTGAGAAATAAATGAATGGTGAAAGATGCAAATGAGATGCACTAATGTATAGATCCGACACTTATAGCATTAATCGCACAGTTCACATTCCTCTAAACAAGATGCAGGATCATCAACCGAATGTAAAAACAAACAACAGAAATGAGTTCATAACAAAATTTAAAAATCCTCATGAATGCATTCCGGATATAGACAAAGTAAAACAAATAAAATGCACCTGTTTTAACTTGCTCTCACCCTATACCATGATCATGCAGTGACTGTGCCTCCTAAAGCCAACTTTCTCATTAACCCTCTCACAACCAATCCTGTCATGTGTCATCAACACCTTATGTTGTGTGGTTGTCGGTGTGCTGGGAGATTTAAGCAAGAGTGAGATAAGCCAACGAATATAAAAGGCAAAGAAAATCTAGCACGCATGGTACATGTATATCATTGCAATAAACCAGTTTGGAGTTCCACTTTGCACATAAGCAGAAAGAGGTCACTTGTACCAATAGGCATGTTGGTTTTTAAATTCACTAAGATAAGCATCTGAAGTATGATGATGATTCATGTAATCCTTATAAATTGTACTTGCTGGCACATCCACCTGACAACAAGCTTGGTATTTGACAATATCAATAGAAAAAGCTTGTTCCTACTTTCAATGCAAAATAATGAAATGGATGTTTCCATATTAATTGATGGACCATTCTACACCTGGTCACCTGGTCTACACAAGTTCATTCTTTGTTTTGAGCATTATCTATGAATTCCATATAAATTGTTAAGCAAACTTATGCAGTGTGTCACTTCAAAAACGAGTGAAAGTACTAACCAACTAAGAAAAAAAAAAAGGTTATTTGTATCATTATGCATATGAGCTAAACTCCAAACTGGTTTTTACAGACATGCATGACAGGATGGAGATGGGGTGCCATTATGAACTGAACCAAAAAATGACATTTAAAAAAACTTGAGGAAAGAATTGATCGTGCAGCAAGGCAGTGGTATCGACCTACGTACCAAGGGAGGAGCATGAGCAGTTGTTTCCTGGATGGATGTCAACAACTGTTATATAGAGAGTGCAAACATGTCTTAGAAAGTACTGTGTCTTTTTAACCCTTCACATGCCACATTCACTTTCACTCTAGTGGAGTGGAGTGCCGAGTTCATGAATACTCACATATACAAACAAATTTCTTTAATCACATGACGTATACTTGGCATCGACACACATTAGTTTTCAAGCCTATTGCACTACACATATGTGCACTACACTGCAGGCATGACTGAGTATATGCAGTCTCTCCCTCTCTCGCTCTCTCTCTCCCACACACACACACACACATCTACACAAAAGGAGGCTAAAACTTATAACAACCGTGATGCTTGGGAACGGCACAGTTTCCTAACTGTGGCATCGACATACCAACAAAATTGAAGAGTTTGCATCATAGCACTATTAGACACTTCAGTATGTCCCAAAAAAAAATTACAATCAGATTTTCGAATTGATAACACCCAATATGATTGACCTGTCTAAATGCTACTTCAGGGTCTTAAAATATAACATCTTAGCTCTATTTTGCAGAAAACCCTATTCAGTTTGGCTAAGCAGTCACAGAGAAATGTAGATTGTTGTAAAGCACGTCATGAGTCTGATTCTTCCAATTTTAGCACTTCAATGCTCTTGTGTGTGGATACAATAGACAGAACTTGGAGGAAAGAGATTCCTGACATCCTCTACAAAATTCCTCATTTCTCTTTGACCACTGAAGCAAATCAAATGGGATTTTCTGTAAGATGTGGGCAATGAGTTATAGTTTCATACCCTGAATTTGTATTTAGATTGATTCACTATTTTTAAGGATATCATTGCGGAGGGTCCCGTTGTAATTTTTTTTTTAACATACGGTATATACAGCTGTAGGTGTAAGATGGGATGCTGCGACACCAACCCAATAACTTGCGCTACTGTGAAACAGGCCAGTCCAATAGAAATGTCTCACAACTCATGAAGTGACATTGCTTTTATGTCATAGGTTTGGTATCAAAAAGCAAGGAAAGATTATGAAAAGTGAGTGGCTAAAAAACAGATAACTTAAAAGACTGGAAGCACTAATAAACACAAACATTCATATCTCTCTCATACACATCAGAATCACACGTATTAGAACTTTCCAGAATTCTAGACCCTCACATGCTAAATGACATAAAAGTTAGCTCACAAACATTACACTTTCATGCCAATTTCACACTGTCACATTGGACTGAACAGGCACTAGAGGAGAAGGTGCACAAAAGGAAATACACAGCCCTTTAATTGAAGATATTCTTTGCTGGCAATTAGTACACAGCAAACAAATTTCTCATGGAGAATAAATGATCTTTACTCCTTGCATCTACAGGACAGTACAATGCACATTCCCTCTATTCCCAGTTTCCCTTTGAGAAATGGTGTGAAAACTGTCAATAGGGATTCTTTTCTTTTAAACCAGTCACACATAACAACAAACCTAACAAATTTTTACTTCGAACATGGTGCATACCAATGATCATTGTTAGACACTAAAATATGTCTACTAAAAAATAATGTGTAAAACTGCACTTTTTGTTCACATTTTAGCTTCACAGAAAGCTAAATTATGGCATCATTTATGCGCACTGCTAACACACCACAATCCAAAGGGAGGCGAGTCTGGAAAGGGTCAAGGAAACAACTTCTAGCCGCAAGATGGAAGATAGAAGAAAAACTTCTCATCAGACACTGACACAGCACACACCCACCTATTTCATGTGACTCAAGGACGTATCCTGTAATGGGCTCGTCGCCATGGTTATCTGGTGTCCTCCAGGAGAGAGTGACTCCTTCTGGAGCAGTCTCCAGTGTGACATCCTCTGGGGAGTCTGGGGCACCTACCAGATTGGAAGAGAAATGAGCATCACTGGTATTACTTGCGCAAAAAAAAAAAGAAATGAAAAATCTAGACAGTGACACCTTCTACCATTTGAGCATGTATACTCCCATGACCCACTATAACAACTTAAATTATCAACTCCCAGAAACATTAGACATAATGCAAAACGGATTCATACTCTCAGGGGTGGTGAACCTATGAACATATTTTTATTGTTTGAGCTGTATTTTTCGTAAAGGTCTATTTTTTGTGAATTTCATGAATCACAGTTGGATAGCAAATTCAACAACACGCTAAAATGTTGAGAAGCACTACGATAACAATGCATTTAAAGTAGCGTCTGTGTCAATTTGCGAGAACAACATCTCATGATAATGTTTGTGACCTCCGCATTGGCGAAAGTATCTGTACGTGAAAAAAAAAAAACAGCTTATACAGTACATGTAATTTTCTTCAAATAACTGAAGATGCATCATTTAAAAAACAGAAGAAAATATTACTCGTAAAAAAAAAAAAAAAAATGATGAAACAAAGAGGCATGAGTAATCTCACACAAGGAATAATTGATGGGGCAGTGTTGCAATAGCTGGCAGTACATGTATGTATTCCATGTGCTAAACAACAACGTTAACAACAACAAATGTTTCCTTTACAGATATTTCATTGAACAATAACATACTGTACGAGATGAAATTTTCGCGTACAGATATTTTCGCGAAGTGCTACTTAGAGGATATTTTTGCATGTTGTTAATTTCACGGTTGCGAGGGTCTAACTGAACTTAGCTATCGCGCGTTGTTATTTTCGCGTGTTATTATTTTCGCGGTTCAAAGGCGATTCGCGAAATTCGCGAAAATAAAACCACCGCAAAAATTTCAGCTCGTACAGTACCATAGAAGTGGTGCTATCATTTGGAGTAATGGCTGAAATAAGGCAAAGTTTTTACCTTCCTGAGGACCTGTGGTTATGTTTGATTCCCGTATTTTTCCAGATCTCATTTCAGTGTCTGCCCGGACTTCAAACATATAGTGCACCCGCTCCCCAAGATCCGTTGCACTGTAGGACATCTGGTCATGGGGCAGAGTGACCGTCACTGACGTCCTTTCACCTGGACATAGAAAGCACCCAGAAGAAAAGTTATGGAAAACAGAAAACAGGTGTCATTTACATTGTCTTGTTTGTAGCAAGCACTCTTTGACAGAAAAGGGAAAAGCATAAACAGTAACTTTAATGCATCAATATAAATTTGACATTAACAGAATTTATAAAGAATAGTTCTGATCAATACACACACACAGGAAAAAAAAAAGTTGGGAAGTAGACACAAATCAGTAGCTTCTAGGGCCAGACTGTCCAGTAAAATATAATATGCTGCCATCCCTGTCAAGATTTGGAAAGGTTTCTCAGAGCCTGATATTCACCTATCGTTCACATGTCTTTTGAATTTGACTCATCGTACTATTTGAAAGCCATGTGACATCACAGGGCAACCTTTGGCGAACATTGAAAACACTGCTGACAGAGCAGATGGATTTTTCCTCTAGTGCAAATGTCATTGCACTTTTTAACACGAGCAAGTGACAAGTGACAATAACGTGAGCTCACCGTTGATTGGTTGGAGTGGCTGGTAGAAGAGCCTATAGTGAGTGATGACACCGCAGGGGGTCGTGGGTGGGCCCCACGACACGTTGAGGGATGACATACGAATCTCGTTGAACCTGAGATACTCCACTTTGCTAGGCCCTGAATAGACACAAATGACAGATGGATTGTGTCATACCATTTATCTTGAGGAATGACAGGAATACACAGAAACAGTAAAAAACAATAATCATTTCAGGAGTAATGTATTACTCATCATTCCTGAAAGGTGGTGAATCTTATTTTTGTTGCTGAGTCACAAGTTTTATTTATCAACTAAAATAGCACTCAGAGAGCACAGACTTCCACCATACAGTTCATTTCCACCTATACACACATGCTGAAAATTGCCCTATTTCCCAATGATAAAGAAGCCTTGCTGTTGTGCCTCATTTGCAGGGTCTACCTCATCAGCAGCTCACTGCACACCTCAAATATGCGCTGCCTGAACTCCCTTGTTTTTTGCCCTATTTGCTATTTGCAATGATAATCCTTCAAAAACATAAAAAGCAAGTATCCCAGATTGAGACAGTTATCCATATCACTACCTAAATCTAATCATGTGTTCCTTGTGTCATTATCAACTTTTCCTGTAAGTTTCACTCAAATCTCTTCATAACTTTTTGAGTTATGTTGCAAACAGATAGACAGTCAAACAGACAAATCAACATCAGCAAAAAAAAATTACCTCCTTGGTGGAGGTAATAACAACGCAAAACAACCTAGATGAAAATGGATATTAACCCCTCTATGTGATGAACTACAAGCTTTTGAGTTCATCATGTATTATGAATAAATACATCAACAAATTTTCAAATATCACGACATTACATTACATTAGTTTTGTCAATGCCTAAGCTATGTAAATGACAAAGATACAGTACAATGTGACAGCTTATAGCACAAATGACAGGATGATGCTGGAGCACTCACGATCCCCTGATGTGGTGTTGTACACTGGGCTGCTTGCCGGTCCGTCCCCAGCTGCATTGTAACCTTTGACCTCGACTCCATACTCCGTGAAGCAGGTCAGTTCATCCAGGAACACGACCGTGGTGGAGGCGGGGAAAGTCTTGGTTTTCTGTCCCACATTGCTGGTCGTCCTGGCAACGCGAGATGCTCTCTCCCAATATGTTACCTGCAAAAAGCAGTCAGAAATAAACACTTGTATTAAAGGTAACATCAATATATGAAGAGTTTTATTGCAACATGAGCTAAGCACCATTTCTAAACATCTGAAAGTAAGTTGGTCCTTAGACAAAGAAAAATAAAACCTTTCCAGCCATACATTATTTGTTACATAACAAGGAATATTCTTGAAGTTGTGATTGAAAATATGACATATTTTCACCTTATTTTCTTTATTTTAATAATTTTAATAGAAAATACCTAAAATTAGCAAGAACGGAAGCAACTCCATTTGGAATCAAAATCTTCATATTATTTCTTATAAAATGGGTTCAAGAATGTAGCCAATTGGAAGCGCTGAAATGAGTCACGTGTGCGTGCATTAATTTCTAAGTAAATGCACTAAGAAGAGTCTCTCTTCCACCTCCCTGGCCTGACATACGTCACAATGTTTACACTAGCAGTGCGCACTCAATCAGTTGTTACAAGTGCGTCACGCGCTACTATAAGCGCT
Organism: Diadema setosum; assembly: GCF_964275005.1. NCBI lineage: Eukaryota > Metazoa > Echinodermata > Echinoidea > Diadematoida > Diadematidae > Diadema > Diadema setosum. Next base: position 7,758,454 of record NC_092692.1, on the reverse strand, counting down.
GTCAATCCTGTAAACAACTTCTAGTTCGGGCCGCGGGCTGCCACAACAGCCGGCGGCCTTTCTTGTGCATAACACGTGGCGTACATATACTCTTATACGTACGTACAGTACTTATGTGCGGGATTTCCGAGTGCGACGTGCGTAGATGTTTGGGACGAACATCTTCGAACATCTTGACTTTTGAGCGAGTGCTACATGTAGCTGACTGGTATTGATCCACAAAGGTACGTGAATAATGCTGTTAGTTTTCGACCCATTTTATAAAACAAATGATGCACAGGATTATTTCGTGGCGTTAGTGAAGGTGCGGCGCACTCTCGAGTATTGACAACGGTTGCAAACATGCACTCGGCTGCGCCTCGTGCATGTCGCACCATTGTCAATACTCTCGAGCGCGCCGCACCTTCACTAACACACTCTATCCTGTGCATCATTTGTATACTACTACATTCTGAAATCTTCCCTGATTTTACACAGGACCTTATCTGGTACCAACAGGCAACAAATTGAGTGCACCATTTATTTATGCAAATGGACCATCCATTGGTCTTCTAGTATACTACAAGGAGTTGCACTCTAAGAGTACTCACCTTGTACCCCTGCAGTCCCCCATTTTGAGACTCCACTGAGGGTGCTGTCCATGAAATCTGGATACGGCTTGAACTTACGGTGACGATCTGGACATTGGATGGCGCCTCAGATGGGACTGAAAGTGCAAAGAAAGGAATAAAGGTGTGAAAAAAAAAATCATAAAGCCGTATAATGGGACAAATGGGTCCACAAAGAATGATTTTAATGGAAGCTTACTTTTAAAAAAATGAAAAATGTTTCACATAGTTTGTTGGAAGTCAACAGCCTTTGTTGTAAAAAAAAAATCAAATTTCCATTGAATGTTTACATAAATAAAATTTAATGATGGTTAGAATATATGCTCAAGTCGATATCAGGTTGCAGAGAAAAGCAAAACTGCTAGACATTTGGCAAATAGGAGTGGGTGATGAATCATCAAATTTAAATTTTCACTGACGTCCAAAGATATTACAGATACAGTATGCTGCTCTATGAGACAATTATAAGTAGCACTATAGTCACAGTGCTTTCTTTGGCCAGTTACAGGGCAAAATAACTTCAGCGTGCTTTTCTTTTCCCCTCTCCTCTGAGAGCTTGAAACATCTCTGACTTTAATATAGTAAAACCATCCCTCTTCATCTCAAACAATGTACTGTGACATTAAGCTGGATGTCACCAAATGTTCACAAGATGAGTTGATCATTCATCATTTAGAAAACTAACTACACTGTAGTATCTTGTAGGCAGCAGAAATATAAATGGCAGTGTAAATGGTATGAAGAGAATATCAACATAGCAACTGAGCTGCACAAATTCTAACTTTTTACTACTTCTACTATGTTGAACATTCCCCTTATAGTTGTCACCATAGTGAATTCACATTCTCAGTTTCACTCTGTCTACACCCTCCTAACACTGTTATCACCCCGATGCCGGCATCTTATAATTGGTGATCATTGTACAACGTTGGTGACTACGTACCTGCTTCTCCAACATACACAGTCACTGGGGCGCTGTAGGGGCCGAGACCTCTAGCATTGTAGGCGGCCATCTTGAGCTCGTAGTTCTGGTGCTGGACAAGGTTCAGCAGCTCGTACTGATTCGTGCTGGCGCTTGGGATGTTCTCCTCCATGTAGCTGGTGCCGGGCAGCTGCCGAAACTGGATGCGGTGGCCGAGCAGCGGGCCGTTGGTCTCGCTCTCCGACGGAGCACTCCAGGTGACCAGCAGGGAGGTGACGGTAACCGGGGTGACACCAGTAATGGTAGGGGCGCCATCAGGGACTGGACACAGAGGACACAAAATCGAGAAAAGTTGATTCTTGGGGTTTTTTTCTGGAGTGACAACTTTTCAAATCTTAATATATTTCACATATGGAGAATAATTCTAATTCTTGTAGATTATACATAACGACACAAAGATATAAAAGATAATATAGTGTATGAAAGTATGAACTTGAGTAAAATCAACTTGTATGTACAAAAAGTCTTTCACAAGCTGAACAAAGCAGGCTGTTTCACTATCCTACCACTACAAGTACAGGTAGGTCCAACTCTTTTGGTACCATAAGTAGTGCTTGAACGATACAGGAGCCAGTTTCATAATATACAGTGTATCTTGAAATTAAAAACCAGTGGGTGTATTCAATTACAGGACTATGTCTAATATATATGTGGGCTACAGAAACACAAAACCTTGGTCTGTGAATATAATGTATGACCCATCCTGCATATGGTGTCTATGATATCTTAGAGGAGTAGCCAGTGGAGTTCTAGGTGCCTTTTCATCTCCATTTCATACATCATGACATTTCATTATTAAACACACTTCGAACAAATTCAAAACAGCCGTCAACTAATACATACTCATAAGTTCATATAAATGTCACATAAAAAAAGGAACTTGAAAGAGTTATCTTTGCTATATAAACAATATTTTAGGAAAGAGCTCACCATCTTGGTCAGTGACGACCGGATCAGAGGAGGGACTATTTGGACTGGAACCCACATCATTGTAGACCTTGATGCGGAAGTGATAGGCAGTGTACGGTTCCAATCTGGAGGGGGGGGGGGGCAGAAAACCACGCAATATATTAGCTGATATGTAACACAACAGAGGAGGGTGTCATAGCACTAAATGCGCAAAGGGTAAACAGCTACAATTGTTTCACAAGTTAGAAACATAGTGAGATATATCAGAAAAAAAAATCAGAGATCAATAAATGGGATAGAAGAATATGATATATTCTATGATTGCAAGCAAGAATGTTAAGAAGTGTAAAAATGTATCATTTTGCTTAAACATATTCATACACTTTATTAACCTGAACCATTCATAAGTAGTTGATCTGGCGCACGCTCGATGGCCACTTACAGATAACTTAAAGACGACTTTCCTCATCGATGTGTCAATCTGGCGGCCATCTTTCTTTACATTTCTGTGATAGGTTTTTGAACATGAAGTGGGACAACTTTACATTATTTCATTTGAACACCAAGAGGATGGATAATTTGAAAAGACCTACAAATCAAAAAATCAGAGTTCTGCATTCTGAAAGGCTATCTGTAGTGATTGGGTATTAATTCATTGCAAACAATGGCTCCTTACCCATCCACGGTGTATGAAACGAGAGAAGGGTCTATGTTTGTCCGATGCTGGACCCAGGGGCCAGACTCCACCCGCAGGTCAATGGCGTAGAAGCGCAGGGGAGAATTGCCGTCGCTACCAGGAGTCCAGGATATCCGTACCTGTCTGCTTTTGATGTGGTCAACGCTGGGCTTAGAAGGCGCTTCAGGGCTCGCTATAGTCCCAAAATGTATGGCAATATTAAAAATTAGAGGTTGGTTCCATATACTGTATATGCAAAATATTTAGCGAGTATAATTTTTCGTGAATCGGAACTTCCTGACAATTTTACAAAGGGATAAATTTCTTCCTTAAAGATCACAAACACATGAAGAGTTTAAAGGCAAGAAAAGACAAGTGCCATTTCTAAAAATTTAGTATGGTCATCGTCAAATAGAGAAAAATTACATCTTCACGATGATGCTGCTCTAATACATACCACGAAAACATTTTTGAGGACACAACTAAAATTACTCCAAATATTGTATCTATTTTTTGTTTTTCAGCAGCTTCAATCTCAAATATCTCAAGTTAATATAAATGGATACATTGAATTGCATTAAATTTGTCATATATTTACCACTGACTCTGGTGGGGCATGGCAAAGCTGCACACCAGACAAGACTGTAAAAGTGGATATGTCCGCACCAGTAATTGTTCATGCTCAGCTGGGTATAACAAATATCACATGATTTTAAGTCTTCATAATCAAAACATTAGATAGTGTTAAAATCATGAGCAAAAATATTTGTGTGCTTCTATTTTCAAACTAGTTTTTGGTTGCGTGAAATGGGCAAAAAAAAAAAACTACTTAAACAGAATCCCTTCACAGTGCACACTTACTCCTGTTGGTGGTGGTGACAACAAGGACGGTAGCCGTCTCGCCCAACCCCACAGAGTTGCGGGCGGTGACCTCAAAGAGATAGGTCTGCTCCGCCTGCAGGTTGGTGGCACTATACTCTCTGTTGGCCTCCACCTCCTGCTCCACCAGGGAGCTCTCCGGGGCACTCTGGAGCCGGTAGCCAACCTGTGCACAAAATAGGCAATGGATGGATGTCAAGCTGGGAGAGGATAATGGTCAAACTGGACATGGATAATGGTTAAAGTGGACATGGACAAAGGTCAAATTGGACATGGGTAAAGGTCAAACTGGACATGGACAATGGTAAAAAGGGACATGGGATCGACATTGAATAGGCGATGAATGAATAATGGAATTGGCAAGACAAGAATGTCAATAATTGAGGGGCCACAGAAGGTTTCTTAGGGTTGGGGCTGCAGGCCAGGGGTCAAGGGTCAGCCCTTGCAGTTCCACAGCCCCTGAAATCACCAGTAGAGAAATGCTAAGCAAGTATTTTGTGCATCTTTAAGACAGTAACATGATTATTACTATGATTCATTACCTCTACACCTACTAAAAAATTGATTAAAGTTGGGCTCCTGCTTCAATGGGTATTGCTTTCCTCATTCCATTCAGCCAAGTATAGGGTAAATTCCAGATTGGGTGATATCTCGGATTGAAGTTGAGTTTTGTTCTATGTTGCACAGTGTAATCTTTCCCCTCTTTCCTGTCTGCTGCAATATTTATGCATCATCTTGGATTCACCTCGCCAGATCAAGATACACATCACTTCACTTATTTCTACAAAGATGATTCCTGCCTAGCTCTTTCATACCAAAAGCTGTGAGTCCCCTGCGAAACCTCCTCCACTCCGGAAACCTACGTACCTTGTACCTCAGGTTGGGCCCATTTGGCTCCAGCGGCTCTTGCCATGTGATGGTGACAGAGTTGAGCTCCACCACTGGGAAGGTGATACCTACAGGTGCACTGGGCACTGATGGGTGGGCGGGGAGATAAACACATTTGACTCCATGTAGCTCACACACACACAATATGATCATGTTTACAGCCAGGAGTGATGGCAAAACTCCCAAAACAGACTGATCTACGCAGTGCATCACAAAAGTGTAATAACAGTGAATGGCGATCAATCATGTGTCTCTCCTGGTTTGGACAACATGGAACATATATCATGATCATATGTTGCTAGCAGGGAGAAAATTCCCTATTATAGTTTGATAGTTTGTGTTTCACAATATTGTCTGAATTACAGTCAACCCTGCCCAAGTAAAATCTATTTGGACAGAAGAAATAGCTTCAACTTAGAGAAAATTTATGAGGGATTAAAATTGATGGAATATACAATTGTAAAGAGAACAGGACTTGAGAAGACTTTCGACTAATTATTTGAGGTCGACTTAAAAGCAAGGCTGACTGTACTTGGCATTTTGACAGAGCTCAATCTTTCTCTGGCCTTGATACACAGAGCACAATATGACATACAATGATGTAAAAAAAAAAAAAATTCTCACGATGCATGCTAAATATACACCACTTCTCAACAATTCAGTCGTATTGGGCAATGATTTACCGGCCATTTATAAAAAAGCAAAGCACAGTGTCACTGGTAGGAAATTTTTCCTTACTTACAGACGAACCACACCAACTGTTCAATCACAAACAAGATTAAGAATGAAGAACAATCTTTCAAGTTACTCATGACTACACTGTTTCAAATGTCAGCCAAATACAAAAGACAATGGAATCTCCGGTGAGCACACGTCCTTGCTTTCCTTGTTTTTGTTTTTGTTTTGTTTTTTGGGCATCTTTCGTCTCCAGCAGTCGTCAACCTACCAGATTCAAGTGTCCTGACTGGCACCTCGTTGCCGATGGCGCCGTCTCCCACACGGGTGTAGGCCAGCACCGTGATGGTGTAGACGGTGTAACCCCGAAGCCCATCCAACGTAGCTTCCCGGCTGTCATTCCTAGGTACATCCATGTACATCAGGGTCCCCTGGATCTCTTGGAACAGCACCTTCATATGTCAAACAATAAAACAAGATTGAAAGCAAAGGATACACTTTTCATCACCTTCCCAAAAAGCCTTGGGTAATTCAAAGATTATTCAGTTGTACTTGTATCATCATATGGTCAGCTGATGGTCTGATGGTGGTCGCAGGTAACTTACTATGACATCTCAAAACATATACAAGAAAAAGGGTGCAATTAAAAATTCCTATGCTCTTAGAAACAGTGTGCGTTATCTGAAAGAAGAAACAAATTTCATAAAGCTGTATATGGATTAGGTCACATTTATGGAGGGTT